>NC_081814.1:18145000-18157500 GCF_030704535.1 Vitis vinifera
GGAAAGAAGAGCGACAAGGTTCAGTTCAGATTTGACTGTTTGCAGCATGGGAGCGGATTACCCAAAAAATCCCTGGGAACAATGAAAAAAAAAGATATCTCGGTAACGAAAACTATAGGGGGTTGTATTGGCGAGATCCAACGGTGAACAGCTGCCCAAAAGAAAAACCGCCTGGAAGTCCGAGGACCTTTAGTACCGTACCCTACCCTCGAACTAGCAGCCTTCGCGCCAAGCAAGACCGCCCTTGTCCCTTTCCTTTCTCCATTCCGCCTCCTTCTTTGCTTTGTTCCAATAGAGTCTAAGGCAAAGCTAAAGTGGTTCGTATGCCTACTTTACCTACTTGACGAAAGGGAACGAACTTAGTTTCGTTTCCGGGTTTATGGATTGGATTCAGTCAGCGTCACGACATAATCAAAAGGAAGGAATGATGCCCGGCAAACGCTTCCAAAGTTTCTCGAGTTTCCGGCTGTTTCCTAGATTGAAGTAGCCTTTCGTCGCCCTACCAAACGAAAGAAGTCACTATCAAACAGCTCGCCCTACTGAAGTACCAAAGGTGCGCTCCGCCTGGTGACTAAGAAATAAATTGGTTTGCGCTTTCATTGAAGTGATGAGGGTGATCTACGATCAGGCTAGTCGGAACGATCAGGGTGCTCCCCTACGATCTTAGGCAGGCTGATCTTTGATAAGAAGTGGTCGTAGATCATTTTATTTGTTTTTCATCGAAAACGAAGAAGGCCGAGGATGGCCTACGGTGCGTGTTATCTGAAGGGAACACGCTTTTTCGACCGCGGTGGTATGATTGTCGGGCCCTCTCCTCGTTCCGCCCGCTGGCCTATTGGGATAGCTGCCTTCGGGCTTTGCCTGCCCTTTATAATAAAGAATTCCGGCTCGGCCCGGGAAAGCGCTGGCAACAACAGAAAGGAAGGGGTCCATGTAGCTGCTGCGCCCGCCCCCTTCTTAGTCAATGGGGCAGCAGGTTCGGCATCTACTATAAAAGAGAGAATCCACTTCAGATAACCACGCCTCTGCTAGGCAGCGTGTGGAATGGCCGAGAGCGGACCTTTTTGGATATATAATCCAAGTCGAGAGTGGAGTTACGGGAACAGCCGTCTGATGGAAAACGATTTTCACGTTCGGTTCAGAGAGCACTTTTTTCGTTGAGAATTCCTCGTTCCCTTTCGTGTGAATTCTACAGCGACGAATTAAAAACTTGTGGGGCCCTATCTATTCCATCTCTCGAGCCCCGAAGAAAAGCCCCCTCCCCTTCGGACTCCATATCTCTTTTGACTTTATATATGTGGGCACCTGATATCTATGAGGGTTCACCCACCCCGGTTACAGCATTCCTTTTTATTGCGCCTAAAATCTCTATTTCTGCTAATATTTCACGTGTTTCTATTTATGGTTCCTATGGAGCTACATTGCAACAAATCTTCTTTTTCTGCAGCATTGCTTCTATGATCTTAGGAGCACTGGCCGCCATGGCCCAAACGAAAGTAAAAAGACCTCTAGCTCATAGTTCAATTGGACATGTAGGTTATATTCGTACTGGTTTATCATGTGGAACCATAGAAGGAATTCAATCACTACTAATTGGTATCTTTATTTATGCATCAATGACGATAGATGCATTCGCCATAGTTTTAGCATTACAGCAAACCTGTGTCAAATATATAGCGGATTTGGGCGCTCTAGCCAAAACGAATCCTATTTCGGCTATTACCTTCTCCATTACTATGTTCTCATACGCAGGAATACCCCCGTTAGCCGGCTTTTGTAGCAAATTCTATTTGTTCTTCGCCGCTTTGGGTTGTGGGGCTTACTTCCTAGCCCCAGTGGGAGTAGTGACTAGCGTTATAGGTCGTTGGGCGGTCGGAAGGTTGCCACGAGTCATTTTGGGGGACCGGAGGCAGGGCAGTTCTCCGTGCACCGGACACGTAGCTTACCGAATCAGTTGCGACACGGATGGGAATGCATGCTACGAAACATAGGGTCGAGTCTAATACATCAACCGTCTACTCAATATCCTTGTACGAGTCCACAATCACTACACGAGATGAACCTTGGTTTGGTGAATTGAAGTTGGCCTTAGGTGTAATAGGACTCCCAGTTACTGCGCGCGATCGTATACTGAGGTGCTCCCCGCCGGTTGTTGGAACGACGCGAGCCGGGCCGGGCCCCGATTCAAAAAGATGAAGGGCCAAAAAGTATAAATAGGGGGTTAAAAATTCCCCATCTCATTAGGGGAGGAAAACGAATCGGCATCTCGATGTGATACAGCCTTTTCTATTTGAGTTGGGAAAGAACGGCGAAGTCCATCCGAACCGTCCAATGAAGAATAAGAGGAGAGCAAAGCGCCAATGGCGCGCGAAGCGCATGCGGAACGGGCACGGAAAAAAAATAAAGAAGTGTGGAGGGTGGTCGTAGATCAGTAGGGCTCATTCCCTTCGCTTCCTGGGCCCAAAGCAGTGCAGTCTTTCCTGGCCAAATCAAGGATTTGGGGCTTCTTGCTACGCTACTTAACTATATAAATCCATTTTCTTTAGTAATATATATGAATAGAAAGATAGATCCATCCATCTATCCTATCCGATTTAGATTTTGATATCTAAAAAACAATAGATTTCATTCAACGTTTGATTCAAAGAACTGCGCTTAGCCCCCCCGCTCATGAAACGGCTCTGCTGCAATGGATGGCAGAGGGTCCGTAGTACCCAAAGCACTGGAGTGATCCAGTAGCCGGGAAGGGGCCTAGAAGTGCCTACTACTACACCACACTACACTTGGCTCTACACATTTACAGAGCTAACCCCTGTCCAGTGCCTGGCAGAGCTAAAGGGGCTTCAATCCTTACTCCTTATCCCCATCTTCGCCCAGGCTAACGGGGCCTTCCTTATTCAGGGGGGAGAGTGGAGCCTCGAGAAGCACTGTTGAGAGGAAGATCCTTGGCCCCTCTTCATTCTCTACAGGGTTCCAAACCTTTCTTCAACATAGGTGACAACGAGCAGGGCAGAGATGGAAGAGATCGATCACGGGAATAAGAAGCAAGCTCGCCTTCCTTTTTGATCATTTTGATAGAGGGGGATGGAGAAAGTGGACAAAAAAGACTCGCATTTCCCAGTCGAGGGTTCCTTTTTCGTCTCGCATTTATGGAAAAGAAGAATATTGAAAACGCTCCTAACCCAACCCCTTCCTTCGTAGAGCCGTGTATTGTAAGTGATCCGAACCTGCCCGGAGTGAGCCCCCCATAGAGGCAAGTGAAGTTGGTGAGCCGTATGATGGGCAACTATCTCCTGCGGTTCGGAGAGGACTCAGCTGTTAGTTAGTACCCCCTTGGATTCGGGGTGGACCCTTTCACTCTATTTTATTATATACGCTTCGCGAAAAGAATGTTTTTTGATACACCTAGGACATGGATTCTATATGAACCAATGGATCGTGACAAGTCGTTACTACTAGCAATGACTTCCTCTTTCATTACTTCATCCTTTCTATATCCCTCTCCCTTGTTCTCAGTTACTCATCAAATGGCACTCAGTTCATATCTTTAAGTTTGATCATTGACAAGGTTCAAAGAAAGGGTTGGCCATTGACAAAGAATCGATTCCAAACCACAATGCTAGCAGATGGCGGGCCTCCTTCTTTTCATTAATGAAACCTGCCAGTTATTATGTCAAAACGACAAAAAATGTTGGCCTGTTCAAAAGAAAAAAAAAAAGACGTGGGTGGCATTATGACTGGGGTGTCAGTTAGAAAGGTTATTACAATCTTCGTTCAATCAAGCAACATTCTTTTTTTTTTTTACTTTTGGAGAGGGAGGAGGGCTTTCTAAGAGGGGCTTGGGACCTATGAACGGCAACAAACATGATGAAATGAAGAAGAATGAACGGGAGGCGTCGGAAGATGACGAACTACTTACTTTTGTTTGGTTAACTACTTTATTGACTTGGGGTTCTTTCTCGTAAGTGGTACACCTACACCCTGCACGCACACTCACTATATCGATATACGTTTACGTTGATAGCCTTTCGCAAAAAGCCCCTCTCTCTCTACTAAATACAGTTGTTTCAGGCCGAACAATAGCAAGGCCCGGATCCAGCTGAAAAACGGAATGGAATACTCTAAGATGCTTCATAGCTCCGCCCCCCTTACTCACCTCTGAATCTATAAAAAAAGCCTTTTCCCCTTTGAATAATAATAAGGTAAGCTTGTTTGCCTGACCAGAAAGACAGCAAATTATCCTTTAGGTGCTTCGTATTCTTCCCGTCTAGCTAGCTGGCTCAAAGGGAGAGGCCCGCGAAAGCTTAGTAAGCTCAACCAATAGAAAGAGGAAAGCCGGAGAGAGAAGAACCTGTGCTTGATGGGCTCGAACGAAAGCCTTAACAACTGGTAACCCGGGGAACTCATTCTTTTGCTTGCATCCTGCGAAGGCATCACCGATCTTTAAGCTCCCAGCTCCATACGCTTAGTAGGGCTCAACGGAAACAATTGGTCTATCCGTAGGCGGCTCGAAGACAAGAAATGGAAGAGAAGACCATTGCTGGAGGCAATCAATATTGTCCTAAAAAGAGATCCTCTTGATGAATGTTTTATAAAGACTCACTTTTTGTATAAGGAAATAGCGGGCTGGAAAACTAGTCAACAGTTAAGCGCAGAAGAATGGTAAGGCGTACTGAGTTCTTGATTTATCGATTTGGTTTTTGAGATGCCTTGCATCGAGCTGAAGTGCTGCTTGTTGGCCTGCGATGAAAGCTTCATACTCGGTCACATTGTTTGTGGTAGGAAATGCCAACTGAGTTGCTTTGGGTATTGCACTCCTTCTGGTGATAACAACACAACACCGATTCCATTTCCTTCCTCATTGAGCGCTCCATAAAATTTGTCCAAACGGGAGTTCCATACTCTATGTCCGCGTAGAAAATTTCTGAATAAGGAAAATCAGTCTTTACAGGCTAATTAGATGGCAAGGTTGGTCGTAGATCAAGATGATCCGCAATGGCTTGCCCCCTTTATTGCTTTCTGCGTGACATAGGTTATGTCAAAGTCCGACAACCGCATTTGCCAACGAGCTACTCTCCCGGATACGACAGGTTTCTCGAACAGGTAGGGGATCCATTCGTGCCAACAATCTGACGGAATGGTCTAGGAAAGAGTGTCTAAATTTCTGCGATGCCCATACCAATGCTAAACAAGTCTTATCCATGTGAGTTGTATTTTCTTTCATATTCGACCAGTGACTTGCTGATCTACGACCAACTTCTCTTTCTTTCCTGTATCGTCGTACTGGACCAAAACAAAACCACTCCGATAGCGTTGTCTGTTGCGGAGAGATAGAGTAGAAGTGGTCGACCTGGTACTAGTGGGACCAATATAGGTGGATTGAGCAAGTACTTCATTCCGTCAAATGCAGCTTGGCATTCATCATCCCCTCTCGGAGAAAAAGCTGATCGTAGATCAGCCTGCTTAAGATCTACGACCAACCTCCTTTCAAGAGTTTGTAGAAAGGTTCACACCGGTTGGAATGTTTAGATATGAACCGCCGTATGAATTGCAACCGTCCGATGAGGCCTCTCAATTCTTTGATGTCTTTTATTGGCCAATATGGCCCTGACTTTGATTGGGTCTATTTCAATCCCTCTCTTACTGACGATGAAACCAAGTCACTTCCCCGACGAAACACCAAACACACACTTCTTTGGGTTCATCTTCAACTGAGATTTTCTTGATCTACGACCAACCTTTGTAGAGCTTCCGGATGTCCTTCTCGTGTCTTGGATTTTACAAGTATATCGTCGACGTACACCTCCACATTTATTATAATACATGCATCATATCGTGAAAGATTACAGTCATAGCCCTTATGAGTTATTGCCCCAGTTTGAGACCGAAAGGCATTACTACGTAGTAGTATGTCCCCCAAGGTGTTGTGAATGACGTCTTCTCCTGATCTTCTTCCGCAAGCTTTCTCTGGTTGTAGCCAGAGAAAGCATCAATAATGGAGAGCATCTCATGACCTGCAGTGTTGTCAACCATAAGGTCCATGTGTGGTAAGGTTGCTCGTAGATCATAAGGCTGATGCTAGTATGAAGGGTAGGCTCCGAGAGGGGAATAGTCTGGAATCTTTTTCAAAAGCTTTTGATGAGGGTGGTCGTAGAGAACGGAATAGTCGACGATGGCAATCAGTAAATAATATGCATAGCTTTATTAAACGCTTCGGCCCATAGGTACTGAGGAACTTTGCTTGCAAAAGTTTTTAGCAGTCTAAGTGATGTGCCTTTGTTTAAGGGGGGCAAGCAAGCAAGCCACTGATCATTAACTCAATCGAAACTTGTTCCATTGCACTTATGGTTATACTTATCACCTACTAAATCTCTTTACGTTCCCCAACACAAATGCAAAAAAACACAATGCAACTTTGCTGAAATATGAATGCGGTATAAATTGGGGGTGGTGTTTATGGCGCACGGAGTGGCAGTGACTCGCACAAGTCGAGTGAGAATGAGGACTTTCTCTCTCTCACCCGACTCGCCCCCCTATCTAGTAAGGCTTTGGCAGCGGAAGTAGAGAAGAAAGAACCTCGAAAAAAACCCGGCTCCAGCTACCTTTAGCGGCTATGGGGATCGCTCCCTCTGATCTCAGTCGGTTCGGCTGCGACTGAGCCATCTCTTCAACTTCTTTACCCGCGGACTCCGGAACACATTCGGTAGGCTGTGTCCCTTCGACACTATGTTCAGCAGCCTTTTCTGGATCACCAGCCGATTCAGAACCAACTTCAGTAATTTGCTCGGCAGGAGGCTTTGACATGATCGGTGCCTCGACCCCTATTGCGTAAGGGGGGAGGACCGATTCTTGTTTCAGCTTGGACTGGTAGTGAAATTCGAAGGATCGCCGCCAAAGGAGGGATGACAGTAGCTCGCTGTAAGCCGGAAGTGACCTTGGGAGGAGAAGGAGGAGCGTCGGGATTCTAGTTGCCCCTCATCCCATGACGAAGTGCGGAGATCATTTCTTTGTCGGACGAAATCGATTCGACCGGTTGCTCGGCTGCTTTTCCTTTCTCCTTATCCTTGGGGTCCACTGGAGCTTCCTTCGCCTTCGTCTTCGGTTCTGTATTGCAAAGCAAAGCAAAGTTAAGGCAATAAAAAAATAATGAAATACGAATGGATTGCATTCAAAAATAAGTATACCAATAACAATTCAAAAGAGAGCCTAAACAGGCCTCCCGAAAGTTGGCTCAAGAGAGTCATTTACGGCCCTCTCATACATAGCCATCTCTTCCTCTACTTTTCTTTTTTTAGAATGGCGGTATTCGTGCTGTGGTTCCGAAGGGAAGAGACTCGCGATGTAGCTATCAGAAACTTCTTCAGGGTGGTCGTAGATCACCGGGATCATCTCAAATCTTGGTCTCGCCTCTCTTTCCTTTCCTCCCTCAAGAGGTTTTTATTCCGTTTGGCCGGCCTTCACAAACTTTCTGCCCGACCGTTTCTTCGAGGCAGCCTTATGATCTACGAGCAACCTTGAGTGCTGCAGATGGTGCTCGTGATGCTGGCGATTCCTGTGTAGCTGGTGGAGTTGAAGCTGTAAACTCAGATGCTGCCGTTTCGGCTTACGACTCTTGAACTTGAAGGTGAGCGAGCCGGTTAAGTTTGGCGGGCCCTCATACTTCGAGTCACCATCCGTTGAGCCGAGGACGGTGCTGAAGAAATGATGGGACTTCTTCTTTCCTCCCTGATGGGGGATGCATGCTGGCTGACGGGTGCTGAACCTCCCTTTCCTTTCATGGTCCGGGTTTGCGGGCTGGTGACCTTTCCAATGTTGCGATGATCTGGGTGGCTGCCCCTGCTCGGGAATGGGTCCATATGTGGGTTCAGGAGGAGGAGGACTTCGACTCCCAACTCTTTCTTGATCAGGGAGTTGCTGCTCTTTGAATGTCAACAGCTGATCTACGACCAACCTTGCGAGAAGTAAGAAAATTTCAGTTGATGCCACCATCGGACATACTCCAAGACCATCTTGCCCTTTCTGTCATCCGGCATTATCACGAAAGCAGCCCCGGTGCCCTTTCTCATCATATGTGCCCAGCAATCAAACTAAAGCGCTAACGCGCAACGGCTTTCGCGCTAGGCGCTCAGTCCGTTGCTTGTTCCGAAAGGTTAAAGATAACGCGCTTGACGTCGTGACCGGGTGCCGGAATGAATGGGTCAAAACCAAATTGTCTTGCAAACCGGTGGGGATTGTACGGTTCTGCCCGAAGCACGTTGCCCTGCCGTAACGTCAGAATGCCGCATCGCATGGAGATCAGATACTATCTTTGATGCATTTTCACAACAGCAATAAGTAGCAAGGGCCCTTTTCATCGACCTTGTCGACCAATCATACAAGATTTAGGGCATCTCTTAAATACCATGCTTGTAGGGCCGCCACGTGAAGCTCATTGGATGACGAATAAAGAGCCTGGCCATCTTCGCATCGAACTTCCCGGCTTCAATGTTCTCAATTGCAAGCATCTCCGGGACATAATCTTTCATCTTCCCCAGGTCCGGAAGCGGCAATCTCATATACAGCTTAGGAAAAGACTGGTCCAGCCATGCATAGAAGTAGTGGACCGGGAATTCCGCATTGCACTGGCCTGGACCCAGTTTCTCTTGGGCAACAGCGCCCAAACCGTAATAAATGCTGGCAAGGACAGCCGGAGCTATGGCTACTCTCTCTCCCTGCACCAAGAACCTGGCCATGACGAATGTTTCCGGGCGAATGACGTTGCTGCGGTTGTTCGGAAGGACAAAGCGGCTCAACCAGAGAGCCAAGAATGCGGCTAAGTCGTCTCACTTGAGAATTCCGGAGTCGGGCTTCGGTAACCAGCAGCAAGGACTTCTTCTTCTCTAGCATATTATGCCGCTGGACCTGTGGTAGAATGGAAGTAGGTCGTCTCTTACATACCTTTCTTCTTGGCTCTATTAGGCTGTGGGGCCTATCTCTCAATTTCACCCTTGAAGAAATGGTTCACCCATACGTGATGGTCAACTTTTGTATATTGATTACGAAGCGCCAAGCGTTGGTACTTCGCGAAGAGTTCCCGGGCACACTCCGAATGGTACTTCTCTTTCGAAATCTCGTCGAAGCCGTACAACTCTTCATTCTAAGGAGTGTACTCGTCGTAAACTTGGCCGTAAATAGGAAGGCCGGCGATTTTCTTCAGGTCCCACAAGGGTTTTTTCTTCAAATTTAGGTTAGGGTATTCGTCACCCAGCTCCACTATTCACAAGCGCCCCTATAAATGTTTGCGTCCCTTTGGTAATACTCTTGCGCGACTCGGACAGCACCATAAATGCCAGCGTTATCCAAAGTCTCCCGATGAAACTATAGAATCTGCTCCGTCCATTCTGGGAGGCCGACGATATAAGACGGAGATCTCCTAGTACGGAAGTGCCCGTCCCATTGAACTTGCCCGCTCATAATTCGGCTGAAGAGAGTGGGGAACCCAGTCCTATCCCAATGTCGTTGCTCGAGGTTCCAGCAAGTACACTTTGTCGTAACTGGTGGATTCATATGTATTCATCCTTTTTGCTTTCTTCCCCTTTCTTTGTTAAATTCAAATATGAAATAAAGATTCACACAAGAAAAGTGATCACAACAATCTCCCTTTAGGGTCTTTATTAAGATGGTGGTGGGTTACACACTCCTGGGAAGTCTCTCGGCTTTATCGTTAATTACATATACCAGAGAAGACATTTGATTCTAAGATCAGTGAGATCTTTACATTTTTAAACAGAAGAAAATGAGAAGAAGAATAGGGAAGAAGATGAAAGAATTCTGGTCTTCGAGGCATTGCTACCTTGTCTTTGTCCTTTGGGTTCTTGGGGACTTAATCTCCTCCTTATTCTACTGAGAGCTTCTCTTTATTTCTCCTTCAAGCACTTGAGTGCCTCTTCAAAGCTCAAATTGGGCTGCAGGGTGGTCGAAGATCAGGGACCTTCACTGTTGGGTTTATAAAGAAGCCCCTTTCTTATTATTAGTCAGATAGGTTGCTTTGTTTTTTCGGGTACTTTTTTTTATAACCCAAAACAGGATTTCCTTAATGACCCCACCAAGGGCTTGTAAATCATTAGGTATTAGAATACCCACTACAGCATTTTCAATGCCAACACTCCTCCATAACTTTATGAGATCCACTTCTAACAAAGCCCAAAAAGCCTGAATAAACCCTAAAGAGAAACCATCGTATTTATTATTTTATTATTAGTAAGATCCCCCCTAGATTGAACACCGCTTCTTCAATCTCTTCTTTAGAAAAAGGGGCTGAACATTTGTCTCTTATTTCCAAGGACAAGCACGCAAAAGTCACCCAGTCTAGGGCGCCAATAAAATATATATAACTTCTTTAAATACTCGATGAATTAATTCTCCATACCCTCACTAGCACTACTACAAATTCTCGTTCGATAGGAATTCTATTAAAGAGCTTGGAATGCCATCTAGCAATCATAGTACGATGGAGAAAAGCGAGACTTTGACTAACCCTGATCTACGACCAGCCTTGCCATCTAATTAGCCTATTTTTGACTCCTTTCTTCGTACAAATTAGACCTAGCTCGTAGGCGAAAGGTACCTTCCTTTGCAATACTCCTGTCGGCGGGATCAGCCAGTGCCCCCGTGTGTAAGGCCCTTTCCTCAAAGAGGTCGAATGGTTCCTGTCCCATTCATACTACTGTTGGCTTATGTGGTATGTCTAGCGGATGGTGAATCCTACCCAGGATCGGAATTGGATATTTCCTCGGTTTCCGAGAAGTGTCTTAATGGGTATCCGACCGCCCTCTAGCATGTATGATGGCTATCGTGGCCTTCCGTTCCACCAGATATCATGATTATCCCTATTGCGCAGGTGCCTTTACTCTATTGCTTTATTCAATTCCTCCTATTCTATTCACGTTGCTGCCATGGCCAACACAGGATATTCCTCTAACTCGTTGTTCCCACGCGCGTGTCATCAGTGCAAATTTCGAAATCATCTTATGCATAACTCTTCACTCTGCTTGGGAAGTGTTCGGAGTAGCACGAATATCCTATGAAGGGATCGATCGCTTTGCCAATGGGACAGCTAACTACGAAATGTCAGGAGTTAGGGGGGCTAGCGACTCCGAGGGAAGGGGTGAATAGACCACGAGCAGCACGCTTGCTTCGGAGGGGATCCGCAAGGCTTTAGCCCAAGACTTATTGGAAAGGTAATTAACTATGAGGCGGTGTTGACCCTGCAATAGTTCCCTACCTATACCGCTGCCGGTGCTTTATCAGATGCTGAGCCCACTAGTTCGATGCATCAAACCGCTACCTCTCCCACCCCTTCCTCCGATGCCGGCTATCGATCTGGAGAAGATGCAGGTTGCTCGTAGATCATAAGTCAGCTCAATAGGTTATGGATTTCCATCTTCACATGTACCTGGACTTTCTTCCATAAATGGCTCCGCGGATCTCCATCTGTACCTAGATTCGCCACTGGCTTCTCACTCGTGGCAAGGCTTTTGAGAGTAAGTAGAAGCAGGGCCGTTCCTGATCTTCGACCACCCTCCCCCGACCAATCGGACGTCCGGAAGAGCGAGGCGTCGTGTATATTCATTCGATTCCGATCAGCAACTGAGTGAATCCGTCTCCATTGGCTAAAGTTCGCGAAGTAGAAGCAATGTTCATACTGATCTAGGACCACCCTCCCTCGCGGGCATATGGAGATCAAATCATTTCTGGCGGTCGGGCAGAGATCAATTTCCAGAGGAAATAGATCTCTGTACGCTTATCAAAGTATACTTTTTTTTGGTAGGTATAGCTCCCGCTGGCATTCATAGGAGGAATAGCCTTTTTTTCGGCTTTTTCGGAGTAGCGAAGGGATTGCCTTTTTTGAAGCCCAAACGGTGTCAGCAAGCTTCCGCTCTGCTCAGGACGGACCAACCATAAAGTTAGTAAAGAAGGATGGAACTCACTTTAGCTTCTTACTAACGCTTTTTATGTAGTTTGTGCGCATTCTCCTCGGTTCAAGCCGGTTCCTCGAGTTCTAATGTTTTCTTCAAGGCTGGCAGTCTCGCTCGCTGTTGGATTAGAAACTCTCTCTCTTTCTAGTCCATGTATCTGATCTCCTCTGCTCTTACTGAACCTACCATAAAGTAAGATCTGTTCTTTACTCACTTTAGCGTACCTTGCTAAAGTCGGAATCTGTCCGACCTTGCAGAAGTAAGGGTCCGCTCGTTTGTTTGCGCCGGTTTACGCCAGTAAGCTCGCTTGGGGGAACTCGCTTGCGCTTTAGGAACGGCTTCCAACTTTATGTATGGTTCGGCACTTGCGGATTAGCGTTTGTTATCTGGAGGCATTACAAGAAAGTGAGCGGTGCAACTAGCTAGGCCCTTAGGCTTATTTAAATAAAGATTCCAGCTGGGCTAGTCAGACTAAGCTAGTCAGAGAAAGAAGACAGGATAAGAACCGTAACCCTGTGTCATAGGGCTGCAAAGGCACTATCG
>NC_081814.1:18162500-18170000 GCF_030704535.1 Vitis vinifera
CGCATAGCCCTTTCTTGGGCAAAGCAGAATACGCTGCTTGGATCTTTGCACGACTAGGCTCTTGGCCTTCTGCCTGTACTCTTTATTATGCCTTTTTGCCGTCGATTACGGGATTTCCTGCTTGACTGCGTCTCTTTTACTCGCTACGCGCTATGCCTTAGCTTAACCCGACGACAATCTGAGTAGGCTTTTAAAGAGTAAACCGATGCCTTTTTAAAAAGCCTAGCATCTAGGATTCAGACTAGGTCCCTTCTTCGAGTCCGCTAGAGGAGCTGATGGTGCTTTAATATGCATTCTTTGACAGAGAAGATGCCAACAAGAGGACAAGGCAATGAGATTGTTAATCTAAATGCACTCTTCTTTTCGTATATAGAACAGAAATGGGAGCTGCTTATGTCCTATCCACTGCTCGCTCCTGCTGTTGAACTCTGAAAGGAAGAGCTAGATCGGCTTACTCTCTTACCAAGCTCGATTGAAAGGAGAGGAACGAGATCAACCGGTAAAGGAGGTTTGTTCAATCATTCCTTTCTTCTCCTATTGCTACTTCGATGCCATTTCCCCTACCTTAGCCCAATTTTCTTGAAAATAAGGATTCCGCTAGTCTCTGAATAGAGGACAACGGTTACGGGGTCAAAGCAACGATCCCGTCGGGAACTTATAGCCCGAGAAAACACACCGAATAGCTCGTGGATCAAGTTTGTGATTGGCGTACGGCTGGGTAGCAGGCACATCCAAAGGTGCGTAACAACTTGTAATCAGGTGTATTGTGAAAGAAGAACGCTTTTTTGGTGGTTAAACCATTTGTGTCACTGTAGCTCGATTGATAAAAAATAAAAATAGAATAGCCTTGATTATATGGAGGGCTAGGTCAGAGCTAACATTGAATAAGAATAAAGCTCGGATTCCTAACATGAAACATCGGCTACGCCATCAGAGACTGGAATGATCCTCCACTTGCTCTAGTAAGGAAATATCACCGCCTTATATGGAGGGCTTCTTTCGCTGCTCTCTTAAGCTACCGCTCACTTTACGAGTGCAACCAAGAAACTTTTAATTAAAATACTATGCCGACATCTACTAGAAGGAAGAATGGGCTATTCATTAGAATAAGGATGGTGATACTCTTTATGTATGTATTTTCCATTCATTTCATTCGGACTTCGAACTAGCCTTAGGTTGAACGTGGGCAATTTCTTTATTAAAGGAAGATCAGGGGTGATCTGATCGTCTTTGATTTGAAGATGGTGCTAGGCTAGAGAATCTGTTCCTGGAGGAATTGCTACTAGAAGGGAGGAGTCCTACCATTCCTTTCACTGGAAAAAGCTTTAAAGAATGAATACCAGGCGAAGGTAATTGGCTATTGCTGCTTACTTCCGTAGGGGAGGTTGACTCAGATGTGATTCCTATTGGCGACTCTTCATTCACGGTCAGCTGTGAAAGAAGCTCTTGTTCCCGACTCCGCTACTATAGAATACGTTGTTCTCTCATTCCCGCAAACGGATTGACCGAGTTTTCACGAATATGCTGCTGTCCTTAGGCTGAACATAGTCTGCCTTCTTTCTTTATGACTTTTTTCAACCATTTCTTGAGAGATGCGATTTGAATAGAAAGAACTAGTTTCGTACCCCAGAAAGGGAATCAACGAGAGCAATTGAATTCATTCTACGCCCGCAGCTATTGAATCTGCTGTGAGGGGAATATCCCCGGTTGGTTGAGGAAGAGAAGTAGAAAAATCCGATGCTAGTCTTTTCACCTTTTTCGCTGTTAGGGAGATTGATTGGTGCCTAGCGCTTTCAAAATACAGTAAGTAAAGGCATTCTTTTGCTTTCCCTGGCCCTTATATAAACCCTGTCCTACTAGGACATTCAATTAACAATTTCATTTCCTTGCCTTCCCCATTAGGCCCAATGTCTCTCTGTCATTCCTAGGGCTTTATCATAGTTCCATGCCTGCATTTAGAATAAGAGGAGTTGAAAACGAGTCTCATCCATTTCATCTTGCATTTGGGCTTCCAACGATGCAGGGGCATCTATCCCGATTTATCATCACCATTCCTTCAGGCCCCTAGAAGACCAATTTGACTCATCTCTCCCAGGTTGTCCACCCGAAGAAGGTAACCTCGGCCTATTCAAGGCATATATATCGTTCTTTCCCATGGATGCACCACACAGGGGAGTGCCGATCTTGCAATTCTTCCTAAGGACCTTGCATCCTCATCGTCCTCATCGTCTTGTGACGTGATAAGGATTATGTGCTCTTAGATAGGGACATCGACACCGACCTTTCCTACCCTGATGATGCTTATTACACTTTGCCATCAATTTGACCTGCTTCCACCTATTACTTTGTTGCTTCTAATAGATCTATTGGGTTAAGTTCATCAGCTCGGGCAACAGGTGCTTTCACTGCATCAACTGAGTCAAGGTAAACCACTGAATCAATGGGCTCATTTCCTTTCTTTCTCTCATAAACTCGTCCTCGCTTTTGTTCAATTGATACGGTCAATAGACATCAGATCACCCTAAGGAAAGATGATGACACTGGACACTAAGCCAATCAATGGGATGAGATGGGAATCAGATTCAACATAGATGATCGGATTCGGGCGAAGAGCAGCTGAAGAAAGCCAGAGTCATATATGCGAAGAGCTAACATAACAGGATCCACCCAAGAAAGGGGGAAGGAACTCGCATTCGGAAAGATACTTAGTGACGTTCTCCACAGGGGGAGGAGAAGCAAAAGCGATCCGAGGGTGACATCACTGGGGAAGAATAATAAGAAAGGGCCATAACGATTAGCTTAGTTAGTCGTCTCCAATCTCTAAAGGAAGTAGGGTAAGGTAGTGGAATTTGCTTTGGTTCAGGAATTGAGAGAGATGAATCACCTAGTGTTGTCGGAACAGTAGCTGTGGTAGGGAATGTGGAAGTTTCTCGGTTCATTCATTCAGGAAGGTAGGAGATCCGATTGGAAGGTTTGGTTTAGTAAGAACTTAATCGATTAGAGGTTTGAGAGGTCCGAAAGTAAGGGCGATTACCTGGTTTCGATTCGATAGTCTTCAATCTACCCCCTTTTCTTGTCAGCCCTCTTTGAATAGAAAGAAAAGGCGAAAAAGGGTAAGGTATATTCCCCAGTTCTGTTGGGAAAGAAACCTTCTTTCAGGGAAGAGAAGACCAAGCACACCAAACCCGCTTTCATCTCGAAAGTTTAAGTGTAACGGTTTTTTTTCTCCTTTATTCAATGCCTGTGACAGTAGAAAAGAAGTCCAGTAAGGTTTTGCATCCGTTCTCCAGCCAGTTTCGCAGCCTGTTCTCATACCCTGATAGAAGAGTATGCCCTCGTAGTGTAGTGGTAGTTATCGATAAGTAAGTAAGGGGAGTCTTTTTCAGGTATGATTTTCAAGTAGAAGCTATCCCGTCTTTCCCGCTCTTTTTTATTTATTTTAAGGAAATGCAAATCAATCAACCGGTGAATCAATTAAATTAGATGCCGCTTACCTAGATGCGGTGCTTGTCCCTCGAAGCGAAGGTCAAGACCAACACATTGGGGATTCTGAATCTGACCGCACTTCCCTCAGGTCGAACGGCTATCGATCCTGGCCCGATGAGAAAAGGGTTGAACTCATGCTTGCCTTAACCTAATCTACTTGGATCCCGGATTCAATTCCATTAAGGCATTCATTCCCTTCATGTAAAGGAAGAGTTCAACAGAAGTCATCTCTCTGACACTGGCTGTTCTTTCTACCTAAACTTGCTTTTTAGCTTCTTTCATCAAAGATAGGTGAGAGCTCCGCTGGGACGAACTAATCAAAAAGTGGTCTTAAAGCGAAGGTCTTGACCTGGAAGGATCGAAGAGAGCGCTAGTAGATCGAGCTATAGGTGCATGGACTTTTCTAGTGAAGCACAACCATTCATCTTTCCATAGATAGTGTTACCCTAGAGTAAGATGAGCGACCCCAGTGGCAACGTTAGTCCCAAGGGTTTACTCCCTTCACTAGTCAACGAAATGCATCTACGGATGTAGGCACATTCTTGCTTGATCATTTGCTCTCACTAGACCGCCCTAGAGTACGATACTGGTTCGCCATAGGTCCGAAGGGCTGTCTCTTGTGTGCGATGGTTGGGCATGAATGGAGCTTGCTCGGTAGAAAGGAGAGTAGCCTTTCGGGGAGTAGAGATCGAGCATAGAAAGACCAATGGATCAATTTTTTATGTAATAAAAAAAGTTAAAGGATAAAGCGGAACAGACGCTTCTCGCAAGCGTTTGGATTCACCAAGCACTCCCTTTATATGCTCTTTTTTGCGCCATACAGTAGCTAGTCTAGTACAGCATTAGGTGGTTCTCCGCGAGGTCAGCCTTTGATTACAAGTATAGCTTAGCTCATAGCCTCCTTACCAATGAGACAACGCGGTAAAGCGTGACCGTTCGGAAACCTCTAAGTGGGTGTTCCTACTTTACATCAGTAAATAAAAGGGCAAGGTAGAATAGCATCAGTCAAGCTCTCACAGCAGGAACGGTGCCGATTCCCATTCTCATTCCTTAGAAGCCGGAGCCCCTCCTGACAACTGTATTTGAGTCCGTTCACTCCTCACTCTACTAACACAGGGTAAGTGATTGCCTACTTTCTATGTCTGGAGACGCTTACTGCACTGCTTCTTTTGTCAAGGCTGGCAGGCGGTTATCAGGATGTAGTCAAGGAGGTAGGCTTAGAGCTAGCAATAAAGCTAGCAAAGACAACTCTACCGCGAGCGAGTAGCCTTTGCCAAAGAAGCGCTAAGAGCTTACTTGTTTGTTGCCTTGTCAAAGTTAGGGGATGTCAGGAGTGAGGGAGTGAAATGGAAGTTTCACAGTGAGAAGTTTAAGGGTAAAAGAGAAGTGTCAGAGTTCGAATAGAAGGTAATAGAGTTCAGGACATGGCCCTTAGGAAAGGGCACGAGAAGAGGAAAGGAAAAGTTGTAAGGAGAAGCTACTCGGTAAACACAATCAATAAAGAGTTCCGTTAGCGGTCTTCGATGAACAGAGGCGGGCTATTAACAGATTAACAGATGAAGCTTAGGTAACGGTAAAAGATCCCTAGTCTGATAGCTTTAGTTAGTAGTTTAAAAGCTATGTTTTGAGTAGGAGTTCCTCTTTCGACACAATAATAAGCAGTTAAGTTACCGTGTCCAGTATCGACAATGCAGTCTACAGATGCGGGCACAGAGTCGGCTTAGTAACAGATTCATTCAAAGAGGTTCCGTCTTCGATTTACAGATTCGGTTTAGTGAGAATAGCTTTAGTCTGAGAGCTTAAGCTATGAGTTGAAAAGTGAAGTATGGGCGGGGACTTCCTCTTTTCTTTAACCACAATAGGGTTCAAGCCTAGCACGCAGAGAACAGAGAAGAAGCAGGAGCCGAGCAGTCCACCGATTCGGCTTAGGGCTAATAGCCCTAAAAGAAGCAGTCAACGGTAGCCGACACCGGTTTAGTTACCATAGCCCTAGTCTTTTAGCGGACTCAAGGTGACTTCTAACCAGGAGTTCCTCAGAGCACACAATAAAGAGTGCCGTTGGCGACTCTGGTTTCGGGTTAATCTAAATAGTTTGATAGCGTATGTCAGGTAGTTACAAGTGAGATAAATGTGTAACTAACCTTTAAAACTAAGCCAAGGCCCACCGATGGAAGGGTAACAGAAGGTAACCGGTTAGCGAACGGTATCGGTAGGCGAAACAGTGCCTTTGTTGGCTTAGAAAGAATTCCCTCGATAAGCGCTGGTTAAAGGGCTAAGCTCAATTCCCGAGAAAAGCAAGCGCTATAGAAAGAATAGCTTTGAAGCCACGTTTAGAATGGGATTCCAACTCAGCACCTTTTTTTTGAGAAGAATTGCTCTTTGGAGAGCACAGTACGATTCAAGTTGTAAGCTGTAGGAACGAGATTCTTAATGTTCATAGACACTTTGATCAAAATTGTGGAAATTCACTCTTTTATTCTGAGTGCGCAGAATGGTGCTTTGCGGCTACTATGGGTCTTCAAAAGGAACCAGGAACGGGGCAAAGACATCAACAGAAGTCTGCCTATGGACTCTACCTCGAGCGACCTTCCCTTATTTAGAACAATAGAAAGACAAGGCTTTTACGACGAATGGCAAGAATGTTCACCTATGGCATTAAGATCTCAATACGAGAAAAAGACCAAAACCTCACTGCAGTGGCTTGTAGACTTGCTGCCGAAAGCTCTTTCTTGCACCCTTCATCGAAAAAGTAGGCGGTTGGGTTAATCTTTTTAGTGATTCCAAATATCCTTGGATTTTGAAATGAGAAACTACAGCCCTTGCTCCAAGATCTTAGTTTGCTTTCGCCAGATACCTCTTTATCTTAACGTAACGAAAAAGAGCTTTTTTTGTCGGGTCAGGTCCCCACCCATACCTATCCCCCTTGTTGATGAATCTTTTGTATCGAACGAAAGCCTCATCCCTTATATCTTTAATGCACGGGTCCTTTCGATTGAGTGCAAGATGGTAGCGATCATTTCTACCGCTTCACAGGCTCAGGCAAAGAACGACGCCAATCCAATAGTAAGGCACCAGGCTCACAAGAGTCGGGGACAGAGCGAGGGAGGTCCTCTTTAAAATATAGGAAATGGAAGCTATGGCTAGAATCTCAACTTCTTTACTATCTTCTAGTTCTTGTCTTTTAGGAGGAGCGGGAAGCTTTTTAAAGAAATTCAAGGGTGGTCGAAGATCAGGTTTGAAAGACTGAGACTCTTCCTACTCATATACCAGCCAAACAAAGTTAGGTCAAGAGGGAAAACAATAAGAATGAACAAAGGGTGGTCGAAGATCAGGGATTTCCAAGTACTTCTTTCAATAGCATTTGGTATTAGAACTCTCGTTAAAAGGCTTTATAGAAGCTTAAGGTATTTTGAAAGATAAGATAAACGCTATCTAAGGCCACTATTCCTGACCTTAGGAAGGAATAGAGTAAGGGAAGGGGCAACTGCTTGAGTGTTAGAATCTTTCGTTAAAGAATTAGATATGGTGCACCTTTTAAAGATAAAAAATAAAAGAAAAAAGAACAAAATAACCCAGCGGCTTAATAGCCGAGTGGCTTAAGACATTGATTGGTTTGCTGAATCGAAAAGAAAATTGTATCATGGGGAAATCCCCAGCCCCTACCCTACCTAATTTGCCTCTTGTTTAACAAAGTGGATGAACCCCCCTTCGTCAACAGACAAGAGACCACCGAGACATGAAATTGGGAAGCCGCTTCTCACTATATAAATTTGTTTTCCTGATCTACGACCACTTCTGATAAAAGATCAGCCCTCTCCTAGAGCACTTCTGATCAAAAATCATCCCTCTCGTTCAGACCACTTCTGATCAAAGATCAGCCTGATCTACGACCACCCTTAAGATATTTTCTATTTTATCAACAGAAGCGAGAACTGATGCAGCACTCTGACTTTGCTGCGTAATAGCGAAAATTGCTGCATGCAAAAACCGAGCATAATTTATACTTGGAAAGAG
>NC_081814.1:18177500-18182500 GCF_030704535.1 Vitis vinifera
TGGCGAGTACAAAATGAAGAAATGCCGCCAAGAACTTCTTTTGCGTCAGTTGTTAAGCAGCGTTCAGGTAACGAGTGTGACTGGCTGGCTTGAAATAGTGTCTCCAAGTGGTGTTAGCTCAGGGAGTTCCCCAGCCCCACCAGGTCCAGGCATACAACAAACAGGTAAAGAGCAAAGGGGCACAAGGGCAGTCTCGCTCCCTCAGGTCGATATAACTCCGATCGTATCTATGGACGAACTACCAGAAGCGAAAGCAAGTGAGCAGCCGCGCTTTCCTATAAAGAAAGTGGTCGGTACCAATTCGATAGAGAAATTCTTTAGTATACTCGTTCTTTGGAATACTATATATAGTCCAATATAGTTAACTTCACGCTTTGCATAGATCATCGGCTGTCGAAAGCAACGGAACCTTGGTTCGAGAAGAGGGTTTTCCCAATGATCCTCTCCCCTGGGAAATGCCTTCGATCAATTGAAGAACGATGCGAACAGCAACTATTTCTTTCCTTTTTTCTCTGTTGGATTGGAGAAAGTATTGGTTTCAGAACCGGATAAGTAAGAGAATAGAATCTTTTGCACCCGGATAACTAATGGATTGACCCATGCATGCCATTTGAACCCCAAAACTTGTGATATAGCCCTTCGGAAACTAAGGCGTAGGCCTCCGGCGTACAAAGATTTATCCTAGGGCCGGGTACGCATGGAGGGAGTCAGTGTTCGGCAAAAGCATCGTCGACATCAAAGGCATAGGGGCCGAGCCAATTACCCTAGCGAGCGAGCCTTTGGATTGGAATTTCCTACTTCTACCCCTTCATGCCCAACCACCCTTGGTTTTGTTGCCTTTGCGTCTGCTCTTGTTGCCTTTTTTTTAGTCAAGTCATCTTCTTAAGATTCGACATCTTCGGCTGTAGATTCCGATGCGTTTCTTTCAAAGTCTGTTTTTGACTTTTTGCCAGGTAGTTACTATACCTCCTCTCACTTTACCTTGCTCAGTGCCCTCGTCCATGCTCAGGCTCAGACGTACAAAACCTTATTTTCGTCTGGCTGCAAGCGCTTTAGCTAAGCAATCTAGTCCAGAGGGTGCAGGCGAGCGGCAGAGGAATGGTTTGGGTTGGCCAATGCCTATTGATAATACCAATCACTTTTACCAGTACCAGCGGGGTGGTCTACGATCAGGTTGAGTTCTGGTTGGCTCACTCTGGGTCTCCCAAGGCAGGCTAATTACAAATGTAGTAGGATGGATAAGGGGTCTCATTATGAAGGGAAAGCCTTTATTTATAGTAAAAATCGGTGACAAAGTCTAAGAATAAGACGAGCGAGGAAGACGAAGACACGGAAGGGCATGAATGGGAGAAAGGGCACTAACATCGGGGCAGCATCATTACATTAGCCCAACAAGAGGCGAGCTAGTAGATCGGAGGTTAAATATGTAGACATATAGTTGATCGACGGGCTACTGTTAAGAAGGTGTCAGTGAGGAACTCCCACAAGCGAGAGGTCGGTCGACGATAAGCTCCAATGGAGAGATTACTACATATAATAATAATAATAAATTCGATGTTTCTGTATAAGTGGTTTCCATATAGGAGGTGGTAGCAGTATTTATATGTTAGTTCCGTAGCCGGAGAGTGTAGCTAGGCTTGCTTCGCCGATCGATTTATAACATAGCCCTCCCTCGGCTACTGAGAGGACACAATACAGTTTTGACTGAAAGGTGAGGCTCGGAACAAGTGAGACTGACAGACAAGGTACGAGGTCGACTCTGCTAAGGAGAGACAAGCTTAGAGTCCGTACGAAGAGCATAGAGAACATAGTTATCATCTGCATTTCTTGCTTTCGAGGCTATCGGCTATCGAAGAAAGCTATGTCAACCCGATGACGACGAGAGAAAAGTGAGGTTACCTTACTCTTACGTAAGCTCAGTCAGGTTGGTTAGTCTTTCTACACGTCATTCATTTCGTGGGTGAGTCGGTGATCAACATACTTGCTCATGGTGGTGGGTACTTTTATTGATGATCCCATTTTTGAGAGTGCCACAGATCACATTTGAAAGGAAAAACATATGTATAGGCACCTGGCAAACTATTATGCCTGCCAAGTTTACCGCGCAAGGCTACGATAAGTTTTTTTTTGGTAAACCTCGACAGCCTAAGTAGTAAATAGGGAATTTTTTAAGTAAAATGTAAAATATAACACCTAGTCAGGGGGAGACGTAATGAGCCTTACCCCTCAAGAGATCAAGCATGGTACAAAAGCCATGAGAAGGAAAAGGGGAACAAGCAAGTAGAACTTATTGAATAAGCAATTCAAAACAAAAATCATGATATGCATACAAGTAATGCAAACCTACAAAACAAATTAAGAAAACCGAAAATTAGGCAACCCACAACTATCCTTAATCAAAAGGGGCTGGATGTCAAGAGGAGGCATATCCCACCATGAAAGAGTAGGATGATTGAGACCCATGTTTGCCAATTTGTCAGCAACCTGATTTTCCTTGCGAAAAATATGAGTAACTTGCACCCTCATACGAGTTATTTTATCCAAACAGTTTAACCAACTATTTCTAAGGCTCCAAGGAGGATGATAGTCACGGTTGACAAGACTGCTAGCCACAGAAGGAGAATCACATTCAATCCATAAGTTCAACCAATTACGAGAGTAAGCAATATCAATAACATTAAGCACTGCCACTAGCTCTGCATAAAAAGCTGTATGAAGGCCTAAACTAACAGCAAAACACCTTGTTGAATGGACATCTGAGCTTGAAGATGTTCGGAAGATTGCACCACAAGCTGAGATTCCAGGATTGACTTTAGATAAGCCGTCAGAATTGGCTTTTACCCCATATATAAAGGTCCAATTTTCGGAGCTTTTCTCCGAGAAAAAGGAAGCCCAAGATGAAGGAAAGTGTTCATATCACTCCCAAAATTTACATAACCTGGACAAAAAGAAGAAAAAATATGTGTATGGGCACCTGGAATTTATGTAAAGAGACCAAGGATCCTTGATGCTTTGCTTTATTACGAGTCCTCCAAATTTCATACAAAATAGAAAGACTTGTCACAATCCAAAGATTGTAAAGCTGTGACTTGAAAGGCTTCGACATAATGGACTGGCAAAGATCTTCAATAGAACCACTAGAAGGCAGCGTCGTTTGAAACAATGAGGCATGCCATTTCCAAAGCAGCTGAGTAAAAGAGCATGTAAGAAAAAGGTGCTGAATTGATTCAGAATGCTTGTTAAATAAGAGACATATAGATGCTAAATATACTCCACGCCTCTGAATTTTATCATCAGTAGGGAGAATTTGGTGAAGAAGCCTCCATGCAAGAGTTGAATATTTAGGGGGAATAAAGTTGGCCCCAATAAGCTTACGGGAAGTTCTTTCTGAACTCTTCATAACAATTAGCCATTGATAAAAGCTTACCTTTCCACCCGCTTGGATTTAGCTCTATCTGCTAATGATTGAAGATATTCCCTTCTCGGGATGCCTTTCAAAATTGGAACACCAAGGCAAGGTATTCAATTTGAAAACTACCTTCTGAGAACCCCAACTTAAATTGAATTACATGTCTGGATAGCAACTTTTCCTTTTCCTACAAAGAATAAGCTTTTTTCTTTATTGACAATCTGACCCGACTGTTGACCATACAACTCTAAAAAATTATTAAGGTTGGTCAAAGTTGTAGAATCTCCCCCTACAAAAGATAAAAGCGTCATCAGCATATAATGTATGCGAGGGGACACCCTCTCGGAATTGAAGTAGGCTTAAGATTTCCTGAGTTGTAAAGGTTAGTCAATCCTTGAGCACTTCTTCAGCAAGGCAGAATAAGAGAGGGTTCCAAACCTTGCCTTACACCCCGATTACAAGAAAAGAAACCCTGTGGAGAGCCATTGACTAAGATGGGAGAGCTTGGCAGAATGAAGAATGGCTTTTATCCAAGTTTGTCGTGAAAACAAAATTTGTGGAGCACCATGCATAGGAAAGACCAGAAAAGAGTATCAAAGGCCTTATAGATATCAATCTTTAGGCCTAGATTACCAAAAAAATTCTTCTTATCCAACAAGTTGATATTTTCTGAAACAATGCCTATGCAATCATGGATTCTACGCCCTTTGATAAAAGCTACCTGATTCTGAGATACTATACGAGCAGCAATGTTGGCTAACCTGTCCGCTAAAATCTTGGGGATGATTTTAAAGACAAAGTTGGCCATAGCAATGGGGCGAAACTGAGAAACTAAATCTGCACCAACAACTTTTGGAATAAGAGTGATTAAATTAGAGTTCAAATTAGGTGGCAACCAACCTTCTTTGAAGAAAGCCTGAATACAAAGAACAACATCCCTACCAACAATATCCCAACATTTTTGGTAGAATAAACCAAAATATCCATCCGGACCAGGAGCGCTATTAGGGTTCAAGGAAAAAACTGCCTGCTTGATTTCAGAAGCTTTAGGAATGGCAATGAGAGTAGCATTTTCCTCAATAGAAACTAAGTTGGGAATCACGTCACACAAGGAAAAATCTGTTTGTAGGGGAAGAAAAAAATTGATTATATAAATAAACAGTATGCTCGACCACTGGATCCTCCACCAAAGTACCATCGATCCTTAATTAATAGCAGATTTAGCTGTTTTAATTTTAGCATAGGTATGGAAGAACTTCGTACACTTGTCTCCTTCCGAGAGCCATTTAATTTAATTCTAGCTCTATCTCTCCAAAAGAAAAGAGATTTTGAGCCTTCACTGCATCTAAGAGGTCTTTTTTGGCTTTCACTTCTTTGTCGAAAAGAGAGGCATCCATGCTCAGAAATTTCTTTTTGGACTTCTGATCAAAGTAGAGCGGGCAACATTGACCTTATCATGGATGTTTCCAAACACATCAGTATTCCATTTGTTAAGGCATTGTTTCAGAGCCTTTAATTAGTAAGTGAGAACATAGAAAGCATTACCTGGAACAGTCCAGCAATCTTTAACAATATTCATGAAGTTATCATC
>NC_081814.1:18187500-18202500 GCF_030704535.1 Vitis vinifera
CAAATCGAAGAACAACAAGTCAAGAAAAGGACAAAGGAATTAGATGGACCTAAACATAGAACAAGCTTTATTGATAGTAAAGAACTCTTTTTCTTTTTACACCACCTCAAACCAACCAATACCAAGACTACTTGGGCATACTTTGCTTGCCCTCACAATACAACAACCATAAAATTGTTAGAAGGTAGTGACTTGTCCCATAAGTTTCCACTAATGGAAGGAATCTCCTAGACCAGAATGACTCTCAAAAATTCTATTGACGTCAGTCTCCCACTTACATCTTGACAACTCACTCTCACCACTAACATCATGCTCCCTACCTTTATGTCACTAAAGACACCACTTCTACCCTATTTATTAACCAACAACACAATGCCCCATAGACAATAATACCCCTATAATAGACCCCTAATTGAGTGGATAGCATGAGTGCATTGACTTTGAACTTTCCACTTATTTCAATAGTACACTACTAGTCACACCACCATCTTTCATGTCTTTTCCTCTGGGTTGTTCCTGCTGTAGTAGATTCCTCTTTGAGTCAGCAATGTGAGCTCCCTTCTCATTACAGAGGGGTCCCGCGAGGTGGGTCCCAATTGGTGGGCCCCACTATCTTTCTTCCTAAACGCCCTCAGGTTCATCTGATTCATATTCCTTGGAAACTAATCACGCTAGGATATCGTCATCATTAAGATCATAGAAAGTCTCAATAGGCTCCAGTGGCTGTTCGTTTAAGAAAGATTTCTCCCACTCTTGGAAATGCCGAAAGATATTTTTTCTTTTTTTCTTGAAAGCTTTCGAGCAGCCCTTTGTATAGTAAGGGTTCTATGGGTAAGACGCTGATCGATTCCTCTCCTTCGATCTGAAGAAAGTCCTCGTGCTGCTGACTAGGACCGTCGATCGGATTTGTTATCTGATCTTGGATACCTTCGTCGCTTTTTGAAGAAGAGGAGAGGGTGGTCGTAGATCTTAAGAGTCGCCCTTTCTTTGGAGAGGTTGATGGTTGAGGGTTCTCCGATGGCGGCGGAGCTTCGCGATTTTCCTTCACGGGTTCCCATTCAGGAAGAGTCTCATAGAATCTATCGCCTTGCATGTTCTGTTCCATCCTTAGCCGCTTGTTAAGGAATACCATCTTACTGCTCTTATCATACTTCCACCTACAATAGTAGTTTCGGACCAAAAAGACTTTATTTTTGTCCCTCGTGCGGTCTACTCTAAGTCCGTAATCCCACCGGATGATCCAAGGGACTTGGTTTATCACCAAATAATGCAAGACTGAAGATGGCTTTACTTCTGATACGGATCGAGATCCCCCCTTATGGTGATCTCCTTCCGTGTAAAAGCTCGAGTGTACAATTGTTCAGGGCTGCGGCCGGGACCCCTTGTATAGTAAGGGAATCCTCCACCATTTTTATCTTTTCTAAATTGGAATCTTCCATGGTTGGAAGTCTTTCCCCAGGAGGAAAAACCAGGAATGCCTTCTGTACGGATTGTTCACCTTTCTGAGACCATAGCTCAGGGAACGCCTCCTTGTATGAATTAGAATTGCACCATACACTTTCGTAGAACCCGAACCTGGTTCGGCGTCTTTCTTAGTTTTTGGGGTCTACCGGCTCCCAAGTCATAATCCTTTTGAAAACACACGTCGAGTGTCAAATTGCCCCGACGTCATCGTTTCGGTGCACGATGTATGAAGTTCTTGTCGCCCTGAGAATGCTTTCTGCACGTCTCCATGTGATTTTTGAGGCGCTATGAAATTTCCTAAAATATTCATTAGCTACTTCCCAGGGGTCCTGATCGATGTAGGCCTGTTCAGTGTGGACCACGATTTATTTTGGTGTGATTCAGTTTCCACTGGCCGTCCATTCCTTTATTTTCATCCTGCAAGATTTGGTTGTTGTATGCACCTGAAGATATTTCAACATAAAACTATTATCTTTTGTGACGTTTAGTTTACCTTACTAGAAAGGGGGTGCGGTGTCTTAGTTTCAAGGGCCCAAAATCTTCGGAATTAGGATGTTGAGACTGACGATTGGATATAGAGTTATCGTCCTAGGGCTTCAATTCTGAGTTGATCGACCTTGACATCATTCCCTTTTGAACATTTAAAGCTCTTTGAAGCCGAAAAGGATCAGCTTGGGTATTTTTGTTGCACATCTGGAGTGTGCTTCAGTCTGAGAGTTTTGTTCTACGGGAGGCTTCACAACTGATCCTAATCTGATCTTCGACCACCCTGCTCTTGGTATTCAGACGAGTGACTAAGTGCAGAAGAGGTAATTTGCAGATTTGTGGGTTTTCTATTACCTATATAGCCTTATGTTGATTGTAATATGTTTTATTTTTCGAGACATTGATCTCTCCAGCTCATTCTAGAAGACAGGTTTTCTGTTGTCAGACCCTTTTCGTGCCGTGTGACCTAGTGCAGACCCCTAAATTCTAACTTTTTTGGTAACACATCTTGTGTCGATTTGCGTATACCTTATTGAGCGAAAGGGATTTCTTTCTAGCTCATCATAGAGAACGTTTGGTTTGATGGTTTCGAATGTTGGAACGCGGATGTTTACAACGTTCCTGAAGGGCTCGTCTTTCCTTTTGAGGCTCTAGGCTTTAGCTTCTAGGGATGAGTTCCTATCTATTAGTCGTAGTTGAGTCGGATGCTTTTAGGGTTTTGGGAAAAGATTGTAGCTCTTCATGCGACCCCCTATTCAAACCATCAACCTCTCAGAGAAAAAGCGGATTTACAATCAGCCTGCTTAAGATCGTAGTACGAGCACCCTTCTCGTTCCGACCAGCTTAATCTACGAGCAACCTCCACTTCCCTTAATTAGCTTGTTGAGGAACGTGCTTGACTATATAGGGCAGCCCCAGTTCCAGGATTGGAGGAAGCACATGGCATGGAAAGCATGGTAAGTAGGACAGCCAATCCTTAAGAAAGCTATCTCACCGGGGTCCGGGTCCGGTTAGTCGACCTAAGCTAAGCACTGTTCAAAATGAGGGGAAATGGCTTTTTAAACGAAAAATGCTAAAGTGGCAGATCGGGATTTCCTTATTCCGGGGAAGCTTTAAAAGAGAGGGATATAGATATTATAGGATATTTTAGGCTAACGCCCTATCTCCTTTAATAAAAGGGCTGGCTTTTCGCTTGGTTGATTACTGAAGAAGGCTCTTGTCTCGGTAAGTCTGTTCTAGGCACTCTTTCCACCTGAGACCTTTAGGTATACGGCTCTCGATCGAATGCGACAGCACCTATCCCTGCTTTCTTCGGTGCTGATACTGCCTCTGACTCTCGTGGGTAAAGTCCTACTTGATTAGTAAAAACTTCTCTGTCTCAACTCGTGGACCTATCTATCCTCTTCTTTTTAAGAGATAGGGGCTACATTAGCTATTCCTGCGGATTTCTTGTATTTCTTTACCCCAATTAATGGTTTTGACTTTGTTTCAGCCCTTCCTTCATCTTCACCTTCCAATACTAATCTCTCCTTCTAGGGAAGACCCTTCATCTTACCAGGGAGCCAGCCGTGCTCTTGCCCGAGTGGTGACTTCTTTCGCGAGTGAAAAGCTCGTTTCTTCCTTGCTTTCAAAGTGACGGGTTTCGGCATTCAAAGTCAAACGATTCTTTAGATTCTCGAGGAACTGGGCGAAACAGGGAAGCTTAAGCTTTGGTAAAGAGATATGAGAATGAGGCTAGCTTTGGGCATCCCCTACCTAAGCCCTAAGAGAAGGGATGTGTTTAGGTGCAGAAGCCATGATCGGTATAGTGAGGTGCTTAACGCCCTCTTGACCTAGGCTTAGGCTGGTATCTCAGAGTGGGAACAGTCTCCAGGGTATGTGTGATATTGGTATTTGAATACACAGTTATCAAGAAGTCAAGACAGCAAGAGTCGGATGCTCATATCTAACCAATGCAGTAAGGGAGACATCAACCCTACTTTCTGAGATACAAAGCTATATGGATTAAAGCGCGTAAGCAATGCCCTTCGGAGCGCTCGGTCGATTGGGAATGAAAGAGAGGCTCTTTATTGGATTCAAAAAGTCAAAGTCAACCTATTATATTATATTAGGGCGGAAATTCGAATCGAGTAGAAGCTGGTGCAGGAGCTGGAGCGGTGCTAGGCTTCACTCTTTTTTCTTTATTTTCATTTCAATCTGAGGAAGATTATCCAGTAGCCTGAACCCTATCCTATACTACTAAAGAAATTTCGAATCTCTTATCCCCCCCGCTTTTCATTCTCTTGTCCTGTACCCACAAGAGTAGGCTTTTCAGTTTGGCTGCTAACGAGGGAAGAGGGCTGACACAAAAGTGGCTTTTAGGCTGGAAAAAAACCTTGGGTAGTAGTCTCCTTGGGGCATTGTATAAGGAAGAGATTTTCCCTTTATCACAGCTTGTTGAGAAAGGGGTGAAACGGCTTAAGGTAAGGAGCTGCATTAGTGTATAGAATGCCTAGTTACGTTCAACGCAATGTTTCCAGTCATAATTCTCTTCCTTTTTCCCCACAGGAACTTCCCAACTTTAGAACCCTAGAGGGGGCCCCGGGTCAGTGCATGAGAAGTAGGTGCATGGGAAGCAGGGCAGGCAGCAGCAGTCCCACAGGCAAGGGAAAGAGCATAGTAAACTCCCAGCCGGATAAAGAAAACTCTGCAAGCTGATCTACGACCACTTCTGATCTTCGATCTGCCTTCTCTACGACCACCCTTAAGAAAAGTCTTGAATTTTTTGTTCGAGTTTCGTTAGCTGAACAACATTTCTCCTTACTTGTGACGGTTTGGTTGAGTCCCGGGAAGTTCACCTTGCCTATTTGACTACCAGTCAATGAATGATTGATTGATTAGCAACGATCAATTTTTAGGCGAGTCAGGTGTACGTACTTAGTTAACGGTCGATTGATATTCATTTGTATTAGCTGACTGAACATCACATCAAGGTGACAGGATTCGAACCTATGGCCCTCTGTACCCAAAACAGATGCGCTGACCAGACTGCGCTACACCTCGTCTCACCCCCCGGAGCATATAGATCCACCCGATCGATGAACACTCAAACCGAACTCGCCCATCCTTTTGGGCACAGGGACGCGAGAACCAATCCGAGGTTTCAACCGCTTAAAAAAAGAAATCTGCCTCCAGCAAGATAGGGCGACGCCTTTAAACAACCTGACGCGCTTCGGCCCCCCGGGCCTCCGTTTGCTCCGTATAGTGCAGGAGCGCTCACATTTTTTGGCTTCCTCTTTCACTTTCATTTGAAAATCCGGCTCGCTCCCGGCTACGTGTCCTTTGGACCCTTCGCCCGCTTAGAAGTGGATTCGAACCACTGACACAAGGATTTTCAGTCCTTTGCTCTAACCAGCTGAGCTACCTGAACCACTTTCCTAAAGTCTGTTTTCTTCATCGAATAGCGCCCTACCTTACCACTTGACTAGTAAGGGAAAAGCCCTTTACTAAAAAAAGAGTTAGGGCTTTTTTCGCTTGTTCGTCAAGCTTTCGAGCAGCTCTTTCAACTGCCGCCTAATCTCCCAACATGCTCAAGAACCGAGAGCCGTCCAGTCCCTGGACGGCCGGAGGGAGCTTGCTTATAGAAAGAAGATAGGCCGGTCAAACAAAAACAACGCGTAACGGGCTCTCCGCTCCTAGTCACTAAGTAGTGCTATTCTGTCCTCCGGGGGACTCCACCAAGAGGTTCTTTCTCTCACGTAATTTCGCCCGCCCGCTCCACTTCCGTGCCGGAGGAAATGGAATTCGAACCCATGATACAATCTTCTTGTATGTCGATTTAGCAAACCAATGCCTTAAGCCACTCAGCCATACCTCCAAGTTGTTAATGTGCCGGGTTTGGTTGGTTGCCCGACGGGCTATTTGATCCGATCAACTGCGTAAGCCGTAGCGCGCGCGCGTACTCTTCCTCTATATATGATGAGCGAGCCTCTATCCAGATCTATGGATCTCCCCAGCATCCAAGCGAGACTCCATCCAAATCTGCCACTCGTTGGGCGACGCCTTCTTTTCTATGAACACCCCACCACTGAATGATGAACTTTGCCAGTCTTCGCCTCCGACCCGACCAGGAGAGAACACACGGTCAAGCCCTTACCCGCCTGAATTGAATTCATATCTCCTTCGTCTGGTCGAGAAGGGAGAAAGCCCGGAGAACCAGGCTTGCTTAGCTTACAAAGCTAGCTTACTAACGCGAAGGAATTGATCGTAGATTGCACGAGCTAGCCAGCAAGCAAACCCCCCCTTACTCACCTCTGAATCTATAAAAAAAGCCTGCATGATCTACGACCAACCTTGTTTTCTTTCCGATAGCAGCCGAGTTTTTCAAGTTTTCAAGTCAAGCGAGAAAGCAAGTGGATCAGATTCTTTCTGGTTGTCTCACAAAAGAGTACTGCGTAGCGGTATACCTGTTTGTTTGTAAAAGGTAGTTTAAGGATATGGTTAAGCGAGCCAGTTGGCTCAACACAGCTTTATACGTTAAATGTTGTAGTGTGTCGCTTATGCGCGCCTATGGCGGGTGTTGGGATCGACACGAATCCTTACCGCATCCGATATCCCGCTCGAGAGACCTCGAGTGATACCGAACTTCCATAGAAGACTAATTCGTCGTCATGACGTTCGGGCGGACAGATTAGTTAAAATGTATCTATCCATGTTCTCAGTGTCTAAGCTGATTCTTGTTCCTAAACAGAGCAACTATCAGTTTAGTAGCATTGTGGACGACCCGTCGACAGACGTCGAGAGTGTTTTGGAGAAGTACGGTATCCTAGTGAAGGACCCTTTCTTAAGGTATGTGCAAGAACTTCCTTCCATCCCTATGGTACTGAATTGGCGTCCTTTCTGGTCTTCATCTCCGGTGAAAGGTGATAAGGCCCTAGTAGGCCGGACTCCCTTCCATCGGATGATTTGGGAGCTGTTTGCAATCGCTTTATGGGATCGCGCGGTTCTCAAGGGGTTGAACCCCAAGGATCCGGATAGGGCGGCGAAATAGGCTTGGCCGTTTGAAGGTTGGTTCCTTTACTGGAACTCTATCTTTATACTGCCCCTGTTCAGCGAATTCTTTCTGCCTAAGACCTCCTTGTGAGGTCGCAAGTGATGAGGATCGGCCTCTGCGTGTCCTCCCTGTGAAGGTTGCAAAGTTACCTTCGGATTCCTTTAATAATGAACGGCAAAGTAATTTCAGAAGTAGTTGGTTCGTTCAGTTGGTGCTGCTAGCGCTAGAGTTAGGAAGGCAAGAAGGCAAGGAGTTAGTTCACAGCGTCGAAGTCTGAAAGCAGAAGGCTAAGAAGGATATTAACGACTAGTTCTGAAGGTTCTGAAAGAAAGCCTACTTCGCTCATCAAGTCAAGCTGAAAAACGTGATAGACGCGCGTACTCGCGCGATATGGCTTTTCAGCACGGGGGCAAGCTTAAGAAGAGAGTAGGGGCGCACTAGCTGCTAAGAAAACGCTTACACAATTTAGATATAGGGGCGCGCTAGCCCCCAACTAGTAAAGAGTTTTCCCTTAACTATTAAATTAAGGTTTCTGGAATTTCTTTTGATCAACCGAGTACCGAGCAAAAATGACTTGCTTTACTAACAGCAGCACCTGCCGTGGGCTTTACTGACTAACGAGTTCTCTGTCGCTATCCGTCTAGAAGATTGCTTAAACGATTTTTTTTCCGGGAGACTGAATATGTTGCTGATGCCTTGAGTGGCAAAGCTGAGTTAGCTGCATTAAAACTGGACGAGCAGGCCAGCACAAGACAAGTGCCGCACGGACCGCGTTGAGATCGCTAAGTCTGTGACAGCTAGCAAGCAGGCAAGCAAGAAGCCAAAAAAGCGAGGATTGGATTTTCTAAAGCGCGCTCAACGGCTTTTTTGGGCTTTTCGCGATGCCGAGATAACTAACTACCCCTCCTCCCAATGGGCATAGGGGTTACGTCATGTACGAAACTAAATAGTATACCACTTCTGGCTCGTCATGCTGCATCTCTTCCGAGACCAGGACCTTTTATCACGACTTTCGCCTGTTGCATACCCTACTTCCACTACTGTACGAATAGCATTTCCTGCTACGGTTTGAGCAGCAAACGGGGTGTCCCTCTTCTCTTCTTCTCTTTTTCCTTTGAATTCACAAGTACCTGCGTAGGACCAAGAAAGCCCCGACAAGAGTAGGCCAAACAAGCAACGGAATGAGCGCCTCGCCTTTACTCTAATAAGGGCGTTAGCGCATCCGTTTTCTTTCGTATCGCTAGGCGCTCACGTTTTTTGTCTGGGTGAGGATTGTTTTTTTGGCTCGCAACTTGATTAGAGAAGGGCCGATTTGACTGAAGCTTTCGAGAGCCCCCCTACAGATCTATTGCATGCAACTTTCCTTCCTCCAGCAGTTCCTTATATGATTCGGAATGGAGACTCCTTCATCCCATACCCCTATAATAATGGTAGAGTAAGGGTGAAGGGTACCTTCCATGAATGGGACGGAGGAATCGATCGATACCGCCTTACCTGATAGGAGGAGAAGTGCCGGCCGAGCGGCGCAACGATCAGTGTCGATCAGCGGAAAAGGACCCTAATCGATTCGGGGTCGGTTGCTGTTGCCAATAAGAGAGATCCGTCGTTGCTGCCGGTCTTTCCACCAATGAGCACTTGCTTCCCTTCACGCTGCAACCAAAGACCGCTTCGCTTGGTAAGAACCGAGACCCTTCGGCAGTCAACCTATGGTTACCTTACGATAGCTCAGGTTGGTTAGTCAAGTAAATGGCACCTACAGGAAGACATACTTAATGAAGCGGTGAAGCGGTCCAGCACTAACTAAAGGATAGCCATGGCCGGCTAGCGAGCCACTAAGGAATTGGTTCTGCTTGGAAAGGGTCTACCCAAAAAAGAGTGTGTTTCTTCAGCCCTTCATTATTATTAGTAAGATGGGGCGTATCTTAGCTCCTCCGCATGCTACTTACGATGCCCTCTCTCATGCAATGCGATCGTAGCACACCTATATAGCATAGCGGAAAGCAAGGTCTCGAACATAGGAAGAAAAAAGCTGTTCCCGACGGAGATCAATTTCGTACAACGCGGATCATGAGATGCATTTCGCATGCAACATTGAGATTGGATGATCTCATGTAACCGTCCCAAACAACAGCAACAGAAGCAGAAGACAGAAACTAATGCAAAGGGGGGGTCAGCACGCACAACCAATCCCCCTCCCGAATTATTGGCATATCCAATGTTTCGAATTCGGTTCCTTTCGGATCGCATCTTACCGAGGAGATATACGGTAGCGGCGAGGGAAAACCCAAAACAATTCTGCTTCGCCGCTCCTCTTTTTTGATGTGAGTCAACCCCCAACCTTTAATGTCTAATAGTTTAAGCCCTCCTATAGTAGGATGTAATTTTGGTCCGTGGTTCGATCTAGCAACGCATTCAATTTGTGGCACTGGATTGGTACGACTGGGCTTTCCCAGTGTCCCTTCGCTGCGGGTGCTTGCTTAACTTACTTCACTTATAGCCGGCACCTACAGCAGAATTCCCCCATGCTGGAGAATGATACGAGAGTGGGGCCTTCCCCCCTTTTCCACCCGCAGGTGGAGTCGGCGGTGTACTTCGTTCGAGCCCAGCTCACTCCTCGGTATGGTATGGCATGGGCATCATGGCATTGAAGCGTTTTTCTTTCTTTTTCGGGCGGCGGTCCCCGTCCTCTTCAGACAGTAGCCGTTTGGTCTATGGTCGAATCTAGAATGGTAGCCCCCCATCTCAATCTCCTTCGAAGGTCGATTGAATCAAAAGAAAGGTAGCTTGCTGCTCACTCGCTGTCTACTTCTCGAGTCCTGCGAGTCTACTAACGGGAACTGTCGTACAGTCGTATCTTCTCTTAAGAAAAATCGTAGATGAACTAACCTAACCTAAACCTAAGTAGTAGATAAAACAAAGCGTACTGAAGACTTACTTAAGTGAAGGTCCTCACGATCTATGGGGATTCGCAGTTGATAAAACCAATTTATTCCAAGGCAAACAAACAGGTATTTCCTTTTGTCGTTCAGTCCTTCTCTCCACCTGATCTTCGACCACCCTTGCTTTATAGGATTAGAGGGGTTAGACTTTGAAGATGCTTTGGTAACAAGATATAAAGCGATCTGATCATATAAAATTACCTATGCATTTTGAAGTCCTAATTCTTTCTTTTGCCTCTCACACTATATTTTGAATTAGGGGCTTGCCTCTTTCTCTCTCTACCGCCTGTGTCTATCTCCTGTCAAGTGTGCTCCCTGCCACGCTACTCTCACAGCAACTGTAACTGTGTGACTAACAACAACAGTACCAGTTCGTGCATCAGTGGTTCAAGTGCAGTGCCCAGAAACGGTTCAAAGATCTATGGCAACAACAATTTCCCAACAGATCTATGGGAAGTATATTCAAAATAATCATCAAGTAAGTGGCCTGATCTTCGACCACCCTAAAGCACCGGTCTTCTTATCAGCAGCAGAAGCAATCCTATGGGAGTCTCTTGGGTTCTCCTCTACGATTGACTTTGGTATGTATACTTTTGATTCTCTCTGGACACATGGCTCTCGTATGTCCACAGCGTTACAACTCGAGTTTTGCTCCGCATCAAACAACTCATCATGTGGGTATTATGCATTCATCTTCCAAGCTAGATTCTCCATGCTTTTTTACATTTACACTGGGGCTACCCATCATATGACGAGCAATCCGGCTGCATTTGTCTCATCCTCGCCGTACCAAGGCAAAAGTTTCGTCTTCACCGGTGACCACACCCCACTCTCTATCTCAGACATTGGTACGATCTCTTTATCATCTCGTTCTGGCAATGTTCTTCATCTCAATGATGCTATGTTGGTTCCTAAATTATCTCAAAAAATTGGATTGGTTGGACAACTTTGTGATGATCGCCAAAGTTATGCCATCTTTACCCCATTACTGTAGGGCTTCCTCTGTGTTGTCAAGGATCTACACACGCATAATGTCATAGCTATAGGGGGCCGCCCGTAGCCAACCCATATATGCTTTAGACCTTGATTCTCCTCTTCTTTCTTTGTGGCTTCTTCATAACAAAGAGCTTCCTGATCTTTGGCAACTAAGGGCTTATAGAGGTCTTATTGGTTGTTAGGTCTTCGACTACATTGAACAAACTAGAACGCCTTCAATAGCTTCCTGCATCTGCGAGTTCTTCATTCTCTTCTTGGTTTAGCTGCCAGCTGGCCAAACACGGGCAACACCTACGAATTCCTTCTGATTGTTTCAACCAGCCCTCTTAAGATCTACGAGCAACCTAGATTTCATTTCATTGCAAACCACAAGTTCCTTGATTACAGACTCTCTGGCCTCCAGGGCCGACTCGACTTCAGAAATGATAACAGACACTGACGGGACAGACACATCATTATTTGGGACAGACTTCAGACCATCCTTCGAAGAGGTTACATTAAACAGGGACTCAACAGACTTGACTAAGACTGGTTCAGATAGAACACTGACAGACTTCCGCTGAGGAAGAGAAGACCAATTGCGTGGTGCTCCATCGGCTGGGATGATGAGAGTGGATGGGTCTTTTGCCACTGGGTCCGCAATTATCATGGACACCATCCCTTGTTCCCCTGCCGCACCGTCCTGGGTAAACATAAGTTGAAGCTGGTATTCTTCCTCAATCTCTGATTCAACAGCCTTTTCTTCTTTCTTCTCTGGATACCAGGTCAAGATCCCTGATTCTTCCCACTGGTAGATCATTTTTGCTTTCCCCTCATCAAGCTCCCAGGTTACTTTATCTGTAAAGAATATTTCAAAACCCGGCACGCGGTTCCCGCTAGCATCGATCCATGGCTCCGGAAAACCGAAAAAGGGAAAGTTTGATCCTTCTTTTACAAATCGCCCATTCAGAGTCTTCAAATATTTTACAGCTTTCTTGCTATCCTCTTCTTCTTCTTTTTCTTCTTCTTGTCTTCCAATTTTTGGAGATCTTCTTCCGTAGGTATATACCCCAACCCAAAAGGTGGCTCAATTGCCTGGACATGAATTGGCTCCACGATTTCTTGGTGACGCCGGCCGAGTCCTGATCCGGGGAAGTGGCGCATTGATCGGAACATTTCCCTGACAAAGAAATTTTCACTAAAATCAGGCAAGGTGGTCGAAGATCAGGACTGGTTCTGCCAACTCAATGACCTGCACTTGCTCGAACTGGAATCCTGCCAACTCTAAGTTATCATCGTGCTGAATTTCTAGCACTTGATAGGGTCCAGCACTGGCTCTTCTGGATCTCCAAAGAAAGAAATGACATGATTCCCCTGTATGAACTTGACTTTCTGATGCAAAGTAGAGGGGACCGCTTCTATGGCATGAATCCACGGCCTTCCAAGTAGCAGGGTGGTCGTAGATCACCGGGATGTATAGTACCTGGAATTTTTCCTTAAACAGGACCGGCCCTGCAGTGAATTCTATGGCCGGGATGCCCATTACCTCCCGCCTTGTGTTGTCATATGCTCTAATGGCCTGCCCTAAGACTGCGAAAGATTTTTGCTGATATCCTAAGCAAGTGGCAGTTTTGAATGGGCACACGTTCAGGGCCGATCCATTGTCAACCAGAACCATTGGCACTCTTTTCCCTGTAGTGATCACTGTAATGTGTAAGGCTTTGTTATGGTTCATTCCTTCCTTCGGCAGATCCTTATCCGTGAAAGTGATAGTATTTGCCATCCGGATGTGGGAAATTCTCTGGACTAGCTGAGATGGTGAAGTGTCCAATGACACATGTGTTTTACTCTGCATTCTAAGGACAGGATCACGGTGGCTCTTAGATGCCATGAGCAGGCCCCATATGGAAATGTTCGCCTGAGTCTTCTTCAATTGCTTAATTACTTCATTATCTTCTTCCGTCACCTGGGATTCCTTTTGGGCCTCAGTCTCGGCCGTTGGGTTATCAGATCTCAGATGTGCAGGCTAAAAGACTTTTCCCCCACGGGTCATGTGTTGGGCCTCCTCATGTATGACAAAATCCATATCATCATTGGTGCCGTATTGATCCAGCTCGTCAGAGTCCATCCACAAAGATGCGGGGAGGGGTTTTAGGTCTGTAGGATCCGAGCAACTAGGGCTTTCATCAAATCAAAGGGTTGAGGAATATGAGCGAGGGTAAAGGATTCATCACTTGCTGGGCTTTCAGGGAGTAATTGGAGGGGTTGTTCAGGGGTTGGGAGATTGTCGTAGAAAGAATCCCACCGGAGCATGTGAACTTGAGGTGGGGGCTCCATCTCGTAAGTCTCCCGGATTCCAGTCATGTCTCTACCATAAGTTTCCCCCCTTTCTCCGGCTGGCGTGAGTTGGAGGGACGGATCCCAACTCGACAATGTCGGCTCGATCATGTTTATATTGGCATGAGGAGGGTGGTCGTAGATCGGGTAGGGGATTGGTAGTTACATTGGGACGGTTGGTTTGCCCTTGGTGGCTCAATTTTCCCTGAATCAATAAGGTCTTGGATGTCTTAAACACCCTTAAACACCGGTCAGTATTTTGGCCATTTGTCTGATGGTACTTGCAGTAGGCATTGGCTTTGTACCTAGGAGGAAGAGGATCTGGTGGCGGAGATGGGGGAAGAGGCGTGAGTACACCATGCTTCTGAAGCTTTTTCAAGGCGCGGCTGAGAGTTATGCCTAACGGAGTGAAAGTCCTGGGTGTCTTTGGCTTTCCGTCAGACAAGACATTGACTTCACTGTTCTTGCTTGTTCCCCCCAACAAAAAACTATCTTCTTTCCTTTTGGATCTGCCTCTTTGACCTGTGATCCATGAGTCCCATTGTAGATAGCATCTTCAATACGAGTGGCTGCTTCAATCAAAGAGTCATAAGTGGTCATCCCTTGGAAATAGAGAGAGTCATGGTATTGCCTACTCATGTTATTTCTCATTATCCGAACTTGTTCCTTTTCTGGGGGGAGATCGATCACTTGGGCAGCTTTGCCCTTCCAACGGGCCAGGAAATCAGTGAATCTTTCATTTGGTCGCTAGCGAGTCATCTCCAGCCTTCTCCTGGTTACTTCCATCTGGGTGTTATAATTATATTGTTTCACAAAAGCATTGGCGATGTCATCCTAGGATTTAAGGGTCGATTTCTCAATCTGTGCGAACCATCGCCCAGCGGCCCCACTAAGAGTTCTAGGAAAGATTTGGGCCATCTGCTTCTGAGTGAGCCCCATAGAACCTACATTTGAGAAAAACAGCTGCAGATGAGTCTTAGGACAGCCAGTTCCATCGTATTTGTCTATGTCAGGCATCTTGAACTTTTCTGGATTAAAAACCTTTGGAAAAATGGTCAATCCCTTCATGTTGAGCCCATGGTCTCCAGACCCCTTCACTTTCTTCAACTCTTCCTGTAACTTGGCTAGCTGCTCCCCTTATTCCTTCAACAATTTTTCCATTTCAGTTCTAGGTTTAGGGGAAGGAGGGGCTGTGGCCTGTTAAAAAGGTTGTCCTAGGTCGGGAGAGTCTTCAGCATATTGGTCACAATCATCAAAGACCTGAACCGGAGGTGCTTGAGGTGCAGTAGAAGGAGCTGACTTATTGATGGCTCGGTTCAAGCTTTCCTTTTTGGCCAACAGAGCCTTGAGAATGTCGTGAGTGGTTGGTTCAGGCGGAACCGGGATTTCGGGTTCATCTGACATAGTATATACAATGGGAGATTCAGAATTCGGGGGTGTAACTTCTTCTACAGGAACCAGTCGGCGAGATGGGCGGACCTAGGACGGTTCAAGGGGAACTTTCTTGCGGGATGGAATGATGTTCAACAAATCCTAAGACAAAAACAAAGATGATGATGTCAGTTTAGAACAAAAATGGGCCCTCCTGTCCGGGCTAAACCTTGAGTCAGATGGTATTTAAGGAACATCATTTACCAAGGTGGATTGGTGTTCACTAAATACCATATGATTCAGTCTAGCGGTCTAGGGGGAATAACAGGGTAGTCCTCGATGTTAAAGGTTGAGCCACAAATTCACAGAGCATCCATCTTTTCCGGAAAAACCCCG
>NC_081814.1:18207500-18270000 GCF_030704535.1 Vitis vinifera
GAGATTTTGCTATTTCTTTACCTTCTAGAGAAGAGACTAATCGTAGGGAAAATGGAATTTCCACTATGACTCCAAATCCCTCTGATATCATTTGAGAATCAAAATTCTTTTTTTTAAATGTCCAAAAAATGGATTTTGATTAGAATCAGAAAAAATCAAATGATTCTGTTGATACATTCGCGTAATTAAACGTTTCACAATTAGTAAATTGGATTTATTGTCATAACCCACATTTTCCAACAAAATCGATCTGTTTAAACCATGATCATAAGAAACTGCATAAATATACTCCTGAAAGATAAGTGGATATAGGAAGTCATCTTGACGAGATCTATCTAGTTTTAAATATCTTTGAACTCCTTCCATTTAAGATTCGATTTGAATAAATCGAGGGTATTTCTTGGGTTATCAAATGATACATAGTGCGATATAGTCAAAATAAGGTATTCTAATTATAATAAAAAAAGAATAGATACCTCGGAGACAGGTAGACTCATCAACGGACCCTCTATCCTCTCTTTTTCCATCTAATTTATTTATGTTCGTTATAGGATAACAAGATGGTTAGAAATCCTTTATTTTTTCAATCCAATCGCTCTTTTGATTTTGGAAAAAATTATCTTTATCAATATACTGCTTCTTCTACACATTCATCTCCACTCCATAATGGAGAATAGCTTAGCTAATAGTTAGGATTCATAAAAAAATCTATAATGACTCATGGGAGAAGCCTTTCCCGCATCAAGCACTAATATTTTTTTAACGTCTAATTAGATCGGGTAATCATTCACATTAAGAACAGAAGCTCGTTGCTTTTTTTGTTTCCCTATAATTTAATTGGAGCCATTAAATTAAGGCTCTATCCATTTATTCACTCAACCCAACTTTGAATTCATTTTGTTCTGCTCTAACAATTCAAACAAGGTTTTGTGCCGATCTGGTAACAATGATATATTCTCAGAATTCTCCATTGATAATTGATACGACATGCTGTTTTTTCCATTCATTCCCTTTCAGGGATCAGTCGCGGTCTTACAAACTATACCAATGGTATGGACGAATCCGTTCCTTCATCCAAATGTGTAAAAGATTCTAGCCGCACTTAAAAGCCGAGTACTCTACCATTGAGTTAGCAACCCGAATAAGATCAAATTCAATTAAAATAATTAGGGTATGTAGATACAACCGGAATCAAAACAAATAAAGTAAAGAGATTGGGTTACACGACACAATCAAAACATTGAACTAGCAATAAAATAAAAAAAATAAAAAAAAAACACACATTTTATAATCGATTTTGAAGATCAAAATGAACAGCTCATGTGAAAATACAAGAAATTCTTAGTTATTAGATAGATAAATGTCAAAATTTATAGACCAACTCTTATCTTATCCATTTTTTTGATTGAAAAAACTGCTTATGGCACAGCGAATACAACGAAACCATCATTTGAATGAGGTAAAGTAAAAACCAAACCCATTTTGAAAGAACGGAGAAAAAAAGATTCATTTATCTACGATCAAATTATATTTGTTTTCTACACAGTTGTCAATATGAATGAATGTTGAGAAAAGAATACAACCGGAATCAAAACAAAAAAAAATTCAAATTGAATAAATCAGAATTTAAATTCAAATAAAAAAAAATAAGGACTTGTGTTGGATTGGCACTATATAGATAATCTACATAGATACAAAAAAGGTGTAGATGGTGAAATAAATAAGGAAAAAGTAGGAAAAAATCTCGGGTCTATTCAATCATCTATTCAATCAATATAAAGAGAATGTATAATAAGCAAACTTGATCCCGTGTTTGTTAGTAGAGTTCTAAGAAAAACCGCCTGATTGAAGTCAGAATTTTATATTTATAGATATAATTCCTTCATCTATTCACTTGATCTTTTTTCTATCCATCTTATATCAATAAGATAGATTTTTGTCGTTATAGAACATGGGATTCTGCAGGAGCAATAATAAATAGGTATGAATAGAATAAGAGAAAGGGGCAGTAGTAGAGAAAGTTATACAAAGCTATATACGAGTCATCCCCTCGTTTTTTGTATTTCATTGATTGAATTTGAATTTCGTTTGATTAAGACGAAGTTCCGTAAAAACCTCCGCTTTCTTTGAAATATCATGAACAGTTCCTGTAGGTTGAGCTCCTTTTTCAAGGAAATATAGAATAGCAGGAACATTTGAATAAGTTTGATTCTTTATCGGATCATAAAAACCCACTTTCCGAAGATCTCTTCCTTCTCTTCGGGATCGAGCATCAATTGCAACGATTCGATAGACGGCTCATTGGGATAGATGTAGGTGAACAATACCCCATTTCCGTCTCGCCCACTCGTCTATCGTGAATTAGCCTTTCGATTAGATAAGAAAGGTTGACCTTTGTTTACAGAGCATAGATTCTCCCCGAAAACAACGTTAGACTTGCATGTGAAAATAAAAAGAAAAGTCTTCCTTCTCATGGCCCGGCCATCCATCCCTTTCTTTTATACCTGCAATTATTAAATTGATAGAAAGAAGTCCTGCAGGAGTGATCCATTATATTATACGATAATAGCACCAATGATAGAAGCAGGGGCTAGGAGCTAATCATTATACGGATTTTTCACGAGACTTTGTCCATCGAGCCAGTAGCACAGCACATGCTTGCAAAGAAAGGGTTAAAAGCCAGTTTCGTGCCTATAGTCATTCCTCTCTCTGGTAGCAATATGGTCTCCAGCCGGTGGTAGTAAATAAAGAAAGGCTATCTGTCCAAGGGGAAATCTCATCAGTGTGCCAAGCGAGCGCTGCCCATTCGCTCCTAAGAATTTCTAATCATATCGGTCAAAATTTCTTAAAGTCTGGTCTTACTTGTGCGGTCTTCACCCGGCTCTGAGTTCGAGAATAACAGTAAGAGCTTTCTCTTAAAGATGGGAAAGAAAATTATATAAATATATATTTATATAATAATATATATATATATTTTTAAAGAAATATAAAATATAAGAGGGAATTTCTTCTTCATTAATTGAGTCTTTCCATATTTAACCCGTTTAAGTTACTACTCACTCTCAATCAAGTAAATAGGCAAAACAAACTCCCATTCTGTTCGCCGGGTAAAAAAACCCGCAAAGATCCTGGGGTAGGTGGTCGGATCTCATTCCACCTACTCTCTTTCTCTTTTATTTAAACTTTGAAAGATAAGTGCAGGGAACAAGCAAGTGCACTCCCTGTGGCTTCAAAAGTTCATGTTTAAGAGTTTTTCAGGATGGTCATATTTGGTGGTTCATTGGCAAGTTCGATTTAATCTCAATCGGCTTCTATTCGTAAGCCTGCATCCGGAAATATTGTACCGCATCCTTAGATTAAGGTGCCGGAGCGTATCATAGCTCCTAAAGCACCTTTTTCTCCATGCCTTCCACCCAAAGTGTGTTCGACTTCTATAGATAGGCTGATGCCTTCACCTTCTGCTCGTTATACAGAACCAAGTGGCAACCTTCCTCCCTATTGAATAGCCGGGGCGTAGGGTGTTCGACAAACTTGGGAAAACCGTCCTCTTCATATAGGTTCCCCGAACCTGAGGTAGATCATTTATCCCTCCTTACTCCTTCCAGTTTGCCATAAACCTTCTTGGCTAACTGTTGACATCATCTTCAATCTCAGATGTCCATTCAACAAGGTGTGCTTTCCTCAAGTTTGTCAGTATCCTCTACATCTGTTCAGTCCTCCTCGAGTGTACATTCAATGTCCAAAAGCTTGCTGGCCAAGCTCTCAGACAGGGTTAAGTCTCGAGGACCTCCCTCGGGCATTGAATCTCTGGCCTTAGCCTGCCTACCAGTCTTTATCTCTTGCAAGAACAAAGGGAAGCACTCAGAAACTATTTCAGCATGCCATTTGAAGAAATTCTTCACTCGGATGCTCTCAGCGATGCTGAACAATCTCTACTCTGGCTCAACACTCCCCTAACTTACACGAAAGAATCATCCTAAAAAAACTAGCATCCCGGATGGTGGAGCTCAAGGAAAGCACCCTGAGAGCAAAAATTATGATCCATTCTGCCAAAGCCTCTTAGTCTACTGCTTCTTAAAAGACTTCTAACTCCGAGAGTGCCTTAGATCAGTCGCATGTACAACCAACCCTAGACTCTATCTGAATTTTCTTAGTCAAGATCTTCCTAGAGAATAGTAGTTCAGTTCCTTTCCTCGCATTAGTTGGGAAAAGTTCAAACTCCACCATCATCACTATCTAAATTCATCCATCCCTTAAAAAAAAAATAGGGAAAAGTCCTGCCCACTTTCTGAACCAGTTCTTACCGCTATCGCCCCTATTCTCTCAACAAAGCCTCTGCTCTCGAGTGACTTCCCTACCGCCCTCTCCAAGACGACAGGTAGGGTAAGCCTCTCTCTTTATTATATGGTTTGAGTTACTTAATTTATCAGGCAAAAAGGATGGACATAAAGACTGAAAACAGAGCGACGAGAGCACGAGAGAAAGACATAGCGACAAGAGGGCGAGAGAGATTTTCTGATCTTCAGTGAGCGATAGATATACTAAGAAAGCAGAGGGACGACATTCATTCTTGACTTACCGCAAGAAGGAAGGGCAGCTTGCCAAGGCCAAGACCTACTCCTCCTCCAAGATCGACTACTCTCACTACAGCTACTAAAGCTATGAACCGCGTTATATTTAACTTCCTACCTCTGCTTCTCCCTCTGAACCAACCAGCTATACTGAGGCTGCCAAGTCCCCTCACAGGCCTCAAGCCATGACCGAGGAGTACAATGGTCTTATGCAAAATCATACTTGGTCCTTCGTTCAGAGTTGGAATTCTAATCAAACTCGTCTTTGACATCAGATCTTCTCATCTGCCCGGGCAACCTCCGGTCCGGTAGGGGTCTTTCTGTTCGAATTGGATTTATTACTAATAGACGAGTGAATCGATTCGTAGCACTTTATAAAGGTTAATCGCTTAGCTTAAGACATGGGATTGGACAGGTTTCAAAGCTTAGGAGTTAAGGTTGCATTCCCTTTATCAAGTGGACTATTCTTTTTAGACATAAAAGATTCTCTTACTAATATCAGAAAAAGCGATAAGAAGGTCAAATCCTGCTACTAGACCATAAATCGAGAACCGATTAAGATGACCGAACCTATGAATACAAATAAAGGGCTTGGATTCGCATATTTAAATAACCAAGAAAAGAGATACTAGTTCAGGGGCATGTCCCAGGTAAAAGCAATTAATCCAATCGGTGAAAGCAGGTAAGCGCTACAAGCAGGCAGGAAATATATGTGGTCATACCGTAGTAGATGGCACTTATCCACTTGGTGAAATGCATTTGACCGACCGCATGGACTATGTTGAAAGGATTTTTTTTTATGAAATTATTGAGCGCTACCTTACCTCTTCCTGTAAGGCGCTTCACCATCGGCCACTAAGGGGCGGGAAATAGGTTCTAGGGGGCCTATCTATCCAAGTTCTGGTTCTAGCTTTTCTAATCGAAAGAACTAGATCTTCCTTTCGATCAAAGAGGTGCTGTAGATGTAACACCAACAAAATCTCAATTAAAAAATCCTAGCAAAAAAGCAATAAATCAACAAGCATACCAATAGACATACCTTGAATATAGCTTAGCAATCCTTACTTTGATTTTTTTATTGAATTTCGAGTTGTAGTTACAGGGAGAGATTACTCTACAATCAATCCAATCAGTCTCTCTTTCTCAAGCAAGGAAAAGCTAGAGTCTGATAGGCCCGGTGAGTCCAAGTGAGTCCAACTTCCCAGATCGGATTAGCTCTCGTTCAAGAAGCCTAGCCTTCTTTCGTCAAGGCTGTTGAGGTTCCTAAGGCTGGCTTTCAAGCGAATAGACAAGTTTGGCATGTACCGAACCTGGCCTCTTTTCCTAAGTCGACGAGGGAGAAGCTTTTCAGTTGATTGGCAATCCAACTGATGATAGGGACCTAAGCGCCCATTGTCTTTTATATTAGTAGTCCCCTTCTTCCGTCGCAGCTTACATGTGTCCAATGCTCTTCTTCCGTGTCTAGTAGGAAGTAGCGACCCTGCCCTTTTAGAGATAGAGGAAGATAAAAGTGATCCGATTTGCCGGTTCAATAAGGAAATCTTCGCTGTTTTCAGAAATAGGCTATAAATGTTATAAAGTTAAGATGCCAAAGAAGCTAACCACTAGAATCCTATAAAGGGGAGCCTAAATGCAGCTGATCCGCAGGAAGAGTCATTCTCTTTTTTTATTGAATGGACCCCTGGTCGGATGATCCCTCTTTATTAGAACTCCTTGTTTATAATTTAAGTCTCACACTTGGTCGTATCATCGATGGAAGAGAACACATCATCTTTGCCCTCTTCTTTGGGTTCTTTTCTTTAGTAGCGGGGAGAAAGCTTCCATTTTTTGAATGAAGGGCGCAGTAGGACTAGGCCTTCTTTGGCAGTTCCAGCGGCTACAAGGGCAAAAGGAGTACTGGACGGAGTGGAAAGCACAGACAGCCTAGAAAGCAAGGAAAGGACAGTTTGGTATACTATCAACAAGTCTTTCTCTTCATTTGAAAGTTCATATCTGAATGAGTCATCTTTCGTTTACTTACGTTATATGCTTTCCCTCTCTTCCCTTTCCCTCAACTCGGAATTGGAAGACTTAAGGGAAGCTACTACTCTCGAGTACTGGTTGACAGACCAGACCAAACAAAGTAAAGACTTTTAGTGTAAAGAAGCTGGCTGCAGAGGGAGCTTGGATTCCATGAAGTTTATGATCGATCTTTTCTATTTGCTTTTTTCTTTGGCGGATAATCATCTTCGTCATTAAAATCAGCTGATCTCTAGCTTCTGCCTGTTCCTGATTAGCGGCTTCTTCACGAATCAACCTCTTCCCGACCTTGCCAACAAATCCCTAAATTCCTTCTCAGATCAGATTTGCTTGGCCTATTAGGTAAGAGAAATAAGAGAAATAGAGATTTGACAGGCGAGTAAGGGCCTGTCTCTTCCCTGTACTCTAGTTAGACTAGCAATCCTGGTTATAGGCTGAAGTACCTGGGTTATGATAGCATAATCTATCAAAGTGGAGACAAGAGAAAGCAAGGTGAAAGGTCAATCGAAAGAGTGGCGCAGCTGGACCACACATGTGCTGTGGATAAGGAGGGGGTCTTATGTGAGTCTAGGCTTAAGCTCCAACTCAAATCGGTCCCTGTCGGTCAGTCCTGTCTCATTCCTTCCAAATGTTTCGGGGATCCTATCGAACAAGGGTTTCTGGAATTACTGACTTTTAGGAGAGGAGCGGAAAGGAGAGATTCTTGGATCAGTCAATGCTTGGATGGTTAAAGAAGCAAAGGAAGAAGGTGGCCACTCTACAATAAAAGGTAGAGGAAATGCGCGGGGACTCCCTTATGCGGAAGCAAATTAGGGCCAATGGAGCTCATAGTTGGGCTGTCAGACAAGGGTACCTTTGGCTAGAGAGACCTGAAACCAAGACCTATATAATTATAATGGAAAAAAGGATGGTAGGGAGCTGGATAACCGCTTGTGGCAGCTAGAGCGCTTTGTTGAGGCCACCAAGCTCAAAGATCAAGAGGTCAAAAGAGGAACTGCCACTATGTACTTAAACGAGACTGCTAGGTTCTTGACCGAGCCTGATAAGTTGTGGTTGGTATGTGGCATTGTCTTAGGCTGTTGCTTACCGATTAGCCCGGCCTACGCCTGATCTTCGACCACCCTTTACTTCCCAGAGTCTTAACTCCTAAGCCAAGGAAATAAGTCAAATCCCATGTGTTGAGCATATAGCTATAGCTAACGTTTCTGCTTTGCTTGGACTTCAGATATTCTGATTTCCTCTGCTCTATCAATCTAGTCTGTCTTCAGTCTTGGATTGGTCTTCAGTTGATGTGTAAGAGGGAAGCCCCCTACAAAGATGATATGGAAATAGGCCTTTGCCAATAGACCGTGCTCGACCTGAAAGTGCATTCCCTTTCTCGACAGAAAGAACTTACCAACTGGATGAGAGAGATAGTCATTCCGAACTCATGGGACTTAGAAAGTTCCTCAAGAAAGAGAAAAAAATCATTCCTTAGCCAATCAAGCCTTACTTATTCTTCTTTTGTTTCTTGCCCCCCGATAAGCTAGGCCCCTTAAGGCTAAGTGTAAGTGATTCTAGTAAGGAATGGAATCATGTACTTTTCGAAGCAAGCCATTGCGGATCATCTTGTTTTTCCTTTATCTAATTGGCAACCTAGTCTTCTACTGATGCCATAGATATAATATGCCTTATTCCCTCCTAAAGCTTTCCTTCCCACTCACAGGATATATAATGTAGAGTTTGCCGATAAGAAAGATCCATTGATCACGTTAAGTGCACAGAGCTATACCCCTATCGGGTTGGTCGCTTTTCGCCCTACCTCTTTCACAAAGACCCTTTTCTTGTCCTTAGATATAGCACGTTTATGAACCTATCATAGATATGTGTGTGATCAAAGCCTTTTTTAAAAAGGCGGAATAATCTATTACACCGGAGTAAGGTAGGGTAGCTATAGATTGGAATTCCAATTCCCTCTTTTCAGCCCGGATATATTTCATTAGTAGTAAGCCGCTAGAGTCACCCCGAGTCAGTAAGTTGAGACAGAAGTGAGAAGTTTCAGTTAAAATTACGTAATTCCATTTTTTTCTGAAAGAGAGGATAGGGTACGAGTTCAGTACTTGTAGCGAGTAGAAGAGAGCTAGAGAGGTTAAGAGGATCAATGTAATTGAGACCGAAGGCAGAGGGTTGTTTTTGAGGCTCGAGAAGTCCGTTTTGCTTCTTGAGCACTGTAAGGGGAAGGGGAGACTATTGAATAACCGTACCTTTACCTTTGCAGCGCAGACATAGTCTATTTTAGTGAGACTTCCGGGAGTGAAAGTGAAAGGAATCTGAATTTGAGTTAGTGAAATCAGTCGACAGCACCCATTCCACATAGAATGATTTTCTTGCTTCCTGGCGATAACATCATAGCCTATCAGATATAGATCAGTATACCAAAGCCTTCACTATGTGTGAAGCAAGTGACTTTGAAAGCCTGTATCCGTATTAGAAAGCGAGTAAAAGCTTAGCTTACCTGTGAAGAAAGCCAGAGTCTTTTTAGCCAGTTGCTGTCCTTCTAGTTGCTTTTATTTTCCGCCCTGGCGGGATTGACTTTGGATTATTCTATTTTGCCCTTGGAGTAGGAGGGCTTTTCTATGGAATGATGTATAGGGGGTGGCCGCATATAGCGTAGTATAATATGGCCTGAGGCTGGAATAGGTGACCTTTCCACTGTGCCTTTGAAGGAGCGTAAACTATGGGGCCTATCCTTACTAGCTACAATAAGGAGCTGTAAAAGTCCTAGGTTTCCTTTCCAATCATTCTAACCTTGACTACTGCTCTAACGTGCTACCATTCCGGCTATTATAGAATCTTTCCTACTCTCTGTAAAAGCATATATCAACCTGCCTCTACTGTCTAGAGTTAGTGGGGCAGTCCCTGTCCCTCTAAGTGGATAAGCTAAAGATTAGTAATTAGATTTCTCTTTCCTTTCAGCTAGTGCTTTAATGCTCGTTTGGTTTATAAGAAACACTTTTGTAAAGCTATTTACTCGACCTATAGGGAAGAGAGCTTGAAGGCAGTGTCAGTCTTAAGGGTTTTGGAGTCCTTCTGCAAGCAAGCGCATCTAATGTAATTGATAAACCTTTTCGTTCATAAGCCCTGAAAACGAATTCCTTCGATCTACCCTGCCAGCCCTCGTAGCAGTTGTCCCAGTATCAAGAGGGTTTCTTTCCTCCGTAGTATATTACCTGGTAAGGGAGGGAGTACGATAAAGAAAGGGACTGCTTAAAAATCTTCGAAGTTGTAGAAGAGCCATCCGCTTTTCCTTTTTGCTTACTTTTTCCTTATAAGATACCGGCTTGTGTGAGTGCATCACTTTCCAATGTTCATTATTTTATTTACTTTTCATTTATGTATATATACTTTTTAAGAGTTATCACATATCCCAACCATCTAGAGTGGCCAGCTTGCAGTGAAGATACTCCCAACCTGATAGTTGAAGTGAGAGGATAAGCCCTAAAGTGCTAAGTGCTTACAGCTAGTTTGAAAGAAAATTTTGAAAGAGAATGTCGTCCTAAACTTTTGAGTAAGCCAATGTGATAGCATCGTTTAGTGGGAAGTGTTAAGCCATTCAGTTCCAGCAAACAATCTTAGGTAAGAAAGCACAATTTCAGAAAAAGAGGAGCCTCTGCCTCTGGAGAAAGAATACTAGTTTCACCAATTGAATCAGTTTGAGTTGCAGTTCCTTTCGATGCCCTGCCGGTTGAGCGGGAGTTCTCAGTTGAAGTAGTTGATAGTGCCATCACCCTAATTGGAATACTAGTCCAAGTCTCAATTTTTTAAGATAGATGCTGATGGAGACACTTTGATTTTTTTCTCAACTTTTGAGGACTCCTCTTCATATTTTTTCTCTTATTTACTACTTAGGCTAGCGAAGTGAGCTCCTCGGGCAAGTTGTGCAGTTAGAAAGCACTTTATAAAGTGTCTGTAGAAAACCTGTTTCAGTTAAGCCAATTGCAGTCCTGGGGTAAGGCCTTTTGTCAGCCATTCCTATCGTTAACTCAGCCAGTACTCTCTCATGAGAGCGCTTTAGATAAGATTCCCCGGAAGGCTAGAGATTCCGCGATCCCCCGTTGTAAGAGCTACCATTCATAGTAGACCTATCAGTTTGAATACCCTTTCCTTTGTTTTTGCAAACCAAGCAAGCTTCCTTCTTATATTCTGAGTAGCCCTATCAAAATAAATAAATAAATAAGCGCTTCTCAACAATCCTACTTTCCTACCTCACCCAAAAAGACATGCATACCTCTATTAGTGGATTCACATAGCACTCTTGTCTAGGAATCACAACAATGTTGAACTTAGATTAGAATTCTAGGCTATTTCGCGCTGAGCAAGTCAAATACTCACTCACTAGTAAGTGCTTGAAACTCTCCATTTCCTTTCATCCCGTTCACTCCTGTCCCTTGGGCCACTTTTTTCACTTGTCTTTAGGCACTAAAAAAAAGAAGAAAGCATACTAATAGAGGCTTGATGCCTATAATCGTGTTTTGTTAAAAACTCTGGATTTGATTAGCTTATCTGCAGTTCCTGATGGAAAACGTGCTACTCCTCCTGCTCCTGCTGCGGATTCAAGAGGCTGCCTATGAATGCCATCAATTCCTAGCGTAAACGCTGTCCTCTAGTTGGAATGTCGGCGAATAAGCTTATCATGTCAGATCATATGGGCATTCAATTCCAATGGCGAGTTTTGGCTTGGCTTTAGATCAGATCGGATAATTCCCTTCCTCGCTCATCTGACTTAAGACTTAATAAGTCCCACAAAAAAACATGCTAACATTAGGAATTGAAATTGGCTCTTTCCTGCTACAGGTATTGGATTCCGTTTTCACTATTTCACTAAAGAAGTAGATCAATGTGCCGCTACTTCTGATTTCATTGCAAAACCTATTCTGTCTGTGGCTATGTTGACTATTGATCCTTCCTTTCCTGCTGTCATTCCTGGCAGGAAAACAAGTTATTCTCGAGCAGCAAGAGGACATTCTCGAACAGTCACTTTTGGATTCGATGCTCTCCTTGGCCTTGCCTTTTAGAATGTATTATATTCGCCTATTCTCTGTGCGTCGGTGTGGTTCTCCTATTGATTCATTTCCTTTTTTTTTGGGGAAACCCGGGAATTTGTCCTAAATCGTCTTTTTATTTCCCTTTCGATTGCCTTTTTTTTCTTACTGTTGACATGGCTTAATTCCTCCAATCCTTCCTCTAACAGCTTCTTATGAAGCACTTTCCCTTTTCTCTTATCTAGTTATAGGCTAGCCAAATCCTCTTCTCTGCATATTTTGCATGTCCCCTGTCTTATCAAAAGTATGTCACTTCCGGATAGCGTCATTCTCAAGTAGCCTATTTGTCAACTTCTCTAAACCTGAAAAGAGCTGCTATTCCGACATTATGCTAAACGCACCAGCCGTTATCCCTCCTACTCCTTGCCTGCCCCATTTGGATTCTAAATCTTGCCTTAGTTCAATAAGTGCCTTTTTAATGGTCAAGAATGGTGAATTGCAATCAGTTCCTTAACAATTTTTTTTAAGCGCAAACAGCTTATTCGTTCTAACCTTACCTTATTCTTTTCGTGCCCCTTATAAACAAGCATTGCCTTCTTCTTTTAATCCCTCACAGCAGGTCCATCTGCAGCCTATGCGGATAAGATCAAAGCGATCTTGCAAAAATCTTCTTCATTAAGTTTTTAGTATATGCCGTTATGCTGATGCTAATGTCGGAGAATGTGCAGTGAATTTTATTTACTTGTCCTATTCCTTATACTGTTGGATCTGAACTATTGATCTGATTCACTTTAAGAAGGCATTCTTGTCTTGCGCAAAGAGCTTATTCGATAACATATAGGACAAGTGGAAAATGAGGATGAAATAGCTGCCTAAGAGCCTATTCGTGCAAACAGCTTATTCTATAGCAAGGGAAGTCTTATTGCTAGCAGCTCTTTCTATCAAAGAGCCAACCATGGCATTCGATGCATCTCGGATTCGATGGATTATCAAGCTCTGAAGGTTGCTAGCGTTCGAGAAGGTGCGTAGCCTATCTATAGTAAGGGCAAGAAATCCCTCTCGCTTCGTGAAAGCAGATAAAAAGTAATGGACGTAATGGACAAAAGCGTCTTGATGTCGCAAATCGGATTCTAACTGTTAGGAATCTCTATCGCTGCTTTTCCTTTTCCTATTTTTTGTGGATACCTTGAATACCATACGAAGATCTTGCCAGTTGAAACTGCTTCATGCACACCAGAACGACTATGCGAAATGGTTACAGCCCTATGCCTTGAAGTCTGATACCGATTATGGGCGGTTCAGGGTGGGGTCAGAAGGTACGCAAAAGAGAAAATAGGGTAACATATTCTATTTCACCGGTATAGCCATTTCTGCCTTTGATGACATGGCCAGGACTGCCGATGGTCAAAATCACAGGGGCATCGACCCACCTTCAAATGCATTTCGCAAAAAGATCAACTTGTAACATTTCCAGGTCTTTCTGCTCCAAAAAATTCAAGTGATATTGGTGCTCGCTCCGGTGCTTATAGCTTCGTGGATCTAAATCACCATCTCGAAATGGAAGATATGCTGTTGGTTTGCCCCTTGCCCCTGCTTCGGGTGGAGCAGCTCTGCCCTTGCTACTCTCTTATAGTAACTAGCGGTTATCCCAAGCGAATTGTAAATACTACACTAGTGTGGGCGGATCAATGACTACTGGACTCGAGGGACTCCTCGACATTAGACAGAAAAATGATATGCTAAATGCACTAATCTTTCTGGTTGAGTACATGGGTACTGCTCTTCTAAGTTGAGCTGGCCCGGGAAAGGGAATCTGGGAAGGAAGACCTTCTAATCTAGAACCAAAGGATTACTTCTCGTGAAGAGCTATTTGAAGGAATCTTTCGCTGTATGGCCTCTGAAGCTTCTGCGAATATATTTCCCTTTTTTTTTTAACAAAAGGAACCGCGAACAACTCTTTGCCTTTCTGCTTCAAAGAAAGAGGTGGGGAGAACCATCAGTTGGAGCACCCATAAAGCTTGGGAAATGCCTTTTCTGAGCCGCCTACCTATCCGCTACTCTCATTGATTCTCTCATAAGATGATCAGACAGGCAAGTCTAGCTCACAAGCAGCTGTGGAACGTCTTCCCTGATCTCTGCTGGTGTGTAATGCCAGTCAAGGTATAGAACAATCTATCGAGATGGCGTCTCATAATCATTCAGTAGTGGACTAGCCCTAGCGGCGAAAGCAGTTCAACCAGAACAGCTCTAGGCGGCGCACTCAATCAGCGAAGGAAGAACACGTAACTAAAGCGCTCCAACCAAAGGGGCGCTAAGCGCACACAGCGTCTTTGTTGATTTCGTTGGATTGGATAATATAGAAAGCCGCAGAAAGCATTGGCTTGCGGTCCCTAGTGCACTCAACTCAAGCAGCTCAGTTTGCTTTCCGAACTTTAACTAGCAAAGCGCAGCATGAAACCAGTTGATTTCATTCGATGTAGTGGTCCGATTGCCTAGTGGAAGCCCTTAGGCACTTGATTCTAGCGTACGCTCAGCTCCTCTACCAATCACCACAGTGCGAGATGCGAAAGAGTGACCCATCTCTCTACACCAACTGGCGGAGAAAAAACCTGTGCTCTTTCAACCTCAGTTAATGTCCTAGGCTAAAGCCCTTCCCCTAAGTATGAGTTGAGAGTCTCAGAGCTTTCTTTCCTAAATAGTTAACCTCAACTATTGAGCCTATTCCTTGACTCGAGCTCCTTTACAAAGGAATTTCTCAAAAGCATCCCTGTCTGATCTATCTCACTATTTCGCTTTCCTAATCTCTTTCAAACCTATCTTGCTCTTTGCCCAGCTGAAGCCTAATTCATGTTTTCTCTTCTTCTACTTGATGTGAGGATCGTGTCTGTTATTGAATTACTTTCACTCCGGACTTCCCTTCTGATCTCATTCCGTATTCACATTGATTTTCATTTCCCGCTTGTGCACATGGAATTTCCCTCTAATACCAGTTCATTAAGCCACATACTACAAGAGATTCTTATTACATAGAACCTTTCTTCAGAAGACAACAGGACATTTTAAGTAAGTAAACTGCCTAGATATTCGAAATGGAGTTTATCCTTCTCAGCTTTCACCACTATCACACTACCTCCTACATATTGAAATATGCCTACTTCACCGGCTATTGTACCTACTTCACTTCCTGAGACTCAACCCTACTTCGTCTTCCCCACTCTATTTCTTAACCCTACTGAGCTTCCTTGCTTGTTCTTCTAGCCTACTTCGCTTTCGCTTCTTCTTACTTTGGTCGAGTCAGCTTTCGTTTCGATTCCTCTTCTAAAGGTCGAGAAGTCCACTTACCTGAGCCTGAGACTGAGCCTGTTTGAAATAGTTTCACTACCTTCTATTCAACTACGACTAGAAAGAGTCAATTTCATTGAACCTTAAGCTCACAACGTGGACTTATAGTCAATATTTCCTGTTGAGGACCGTTGCTATTTGAACTTCGAATTCCTCTTCCTTTGAAAGCGTCAGCTTCCCTTAGCAGTTTGATTATCCATTTCATTCCCCTGAGACTGAAGTTGCTAACAAACGGCTTATGGTTCTATTTGCACTTCTCCTTCGCTCCTTTACATCGCATTTCATTTCCCACTGCACTTCAGCTTGAAACACTAGAACAGTTCCTTCAGCGGAAGAACTAATCTGTGCTCGCTTTGAAAAAATAGAATCTAGACTCGGGCAACCTTTTCGAAGAGGACGTTTCCTCTTAAAAAGTTCGAGATTTCGCTTTCCTAAACCTATCTTGATACTCGAGCTACCTCACTTTACTCTTTCTAGCCTCCTATATTTCACTTTCCTAAAGCGTACTTTCTATTCTTTCGACTTGATCTATCTTGCTTGACTAAAACTATCTTTCTCAATGGACAGAGAGCGGAAACACTCCACTGCGCAAACGAATCCATCTCCTCCCATATCCATTGCATCCTTGCCATCAATGCCATCTCTCTTTCTTCCTGGAGATGACTTTTTTTTTCTAAGGTTGTGACGTTAGGTCATCCTAGATTGAGTAGCTCGACTTGCTTGAGTGAGAAAAGCCCGATTGCTTATAAATAGAAGTCTTTGTATTTGTACCACTTCCATTTCTGATTTCTACCTCGCGAGAGCCTTAAGATAAGAAGACCGGCCTTTTTTAAGATTATGATATACTAGCTGAGCCTATAAAGAGTTCTAGCTTGAATCTAGCCCGAACTCTCTTCCTTGCTCGTTGATAGGAATTTCTCTTCACTACGCCCTGCCTTTCTTCTGATTCGGTGGAGGCTAAGAAGAAGTCTTAGATTCAGCTCACGACTGGGAGGATGAAACAACTAGCAAGCCTATTCCTTGACTCAGAGGGGAGGACAGCACAGAGGTCTTACCGAAGGCACTTTCACACTTCCTACTATATCTACGCTCTGCCCCTTCGCATTCTTCTCTAAAGTAAGCCAAACGATTGATGTCAAAGAAAAGGACCACCCACCCAGCAAAGATAAGAGTGAGGTCTTTCAGCCGGGAACTTCGAACTAAAGATTTGCTTTAGGGGGTATTAAGGGAACAGAGAACTATTTACTTGAGATTTGGAACTTGACTGGCTATCAAGAGTTAGAAAAGAAGTTTATCCCAAGCGGGAAATCAGGAAGCTCTGCTCTAGTATCTCTACCTATAACAAGGTATCAAAGATGTTTTGTTGCTTACAACGAAGAGTTCTAAAATCAGTTTCGTGGTTCGTACTTCCCTTTCGTATGATCTTCACGATTGAGCTTGACTAAACTGGCTCACTAGCCCAGCCTTGACTTATAAGATTCTTCTTCTGCCCACTAAACGGAAACGAATCCAGGGCAAGCAAAGATAAGAATTCCTAGCCCATTCATATATAATGATCCCATCTACTAGAAAGCGCCTATTCCTTTCTTAAATAGTTAACTAGCCCCGCTTGCTCAACCCTGCTCCTTTCTAGTCGAGCCCAAAATCTCTCATTCCGGAATTCCCTACTTGAGCACAGACTCCTAAAAGTCTTCCTATCAAGCCTTCTGATCTTGATTAATCTACTTTCCTTGCTCTTTACTTGCCCTACTTCGCTTCCTCTAAACTTACCCTGGCTCACAACTTAGACTGATATTATCACTTTCGTGGTTAGCTTTGCTTTCCTATCTATTTAAACTAACTACTACTATCTATTAGAAGAAAGACAAGCTTACCTTCAGGGGAAATAACTATTTCACTTTCAATAGTGTATCTCCCGTCCCACAATCAATAGAAATGAAGGGTCCGAAGGAGATTCGATACGTGGGCTTATCCGTAAGGAGAATGCCCGTAGAATGAGTTTTGTTCAAGTCAGCCAGCTAACCATCATCTTTGTCTCCCGATCCCTCTTTTCCTGATGACGGAAATGACTCCACCAAAGGCGATGATCCAACCCTTTTAGTTACCGAGAACTTCGTATCTATCTTAGGGCAGGACTGCCTGTGTAGGCAAAAACTCAATCCAACTAAATCTTTAATAGCCTATATAATATGAGTCTCTCAGGCTATTCAAATTTAGGGTTTAGGGTGGTTACATACTCGTTTAGCTTTTCTTTCCTCTTCTTCCATAAATAAGAGTCCCTTTTGTTGAATTCCATTTTTGTATTTACTCACTAAATGAGGAAGTCGCTTTATATATAAAGTAATTAACCTTTCCGGATAAAAATTTGCCCACGAGCTCGGATAAATTCTTTGACTCGAATTCGTATAAGGTTTGTAAAATAGCTAATAAGATCTTGCTCTCTGTACAGATGAGAACAGCAGAACGCAAAGGCTATCCGAATTTGGATAAATACAATTAGTGTAAGTACGAAGGAGGATAGGTTCTTCCTCTTTTTTGTATTCATTTTCGAGATTATGTGTTCTACAGTGAATTTCTTCTTCAACCGTTTAAAAGGAGCTCTTAACTCAAGGATTCCCATTTGATTGAGATAACCAAGCCTAAAACTCTTGTTTTGCGGGGTTGACTTCGGATCAGTTCTATGGAGGTCTACGATCAGCTGGCGGCGCATCGAGGCACTCTCTTGCACAACCACTACTTTTCTTGCAGGCAGGGAAGACTGAGCTCAGCCTAGACTGAATTCGTCACTCTTGGCAAAGAAGGGGAAGGATGCCAGGTAGAGTGCTTATGCCCGGGCCTCAAAGAGGCCAGGTGGGGAGAAAGATTGTTCCTGAAGTTTATGCTAATCGATTGGGTAGTCATGAGGAGTCGCAAACACAAAATTGCCGCTTCTATGGCAGCTTGTTGCTATGCTCTACAAAAAAAGAGCAAGAAGCCAGTCACGGGCTAACCTCCTTAAGTCTACAACTTCCGACTCCTTAAACTTGGTTGGTGTGCCTGCTTATTCTCTGCCCTATCAAAGAAATGTTCTAGTTCCTTGCGAGGAGACTGACAAGAGTCAGAATTTAGACTATTTTCTTAGGATAGTAGAATGGGATTGATGATGAGCGGGCAAAAGCCCCCAGATCTCCTGGTTTGTCAGCTAGGTTCAACCCTTCTTTTTTCTTGGCACGAGATGCCGTTACACCATACACGGTAGGCGAAAGACCAAGCACTAATATAGATGATTAAACATTTCGGTATTTCGACATGTGATTCACTGCCGAAAGCTACTTCTTGTACGCTAGCACTTGAGGGAGGTGGTTCGGCTACCTTTTTCGTCGTGTTTGCGGTTTTTCTTTCATCAAAGAAAAAATTTCTTTATCTCTTAACTTTATCTTCATCAATGGCATAGTATAAAGCATTGATGAAGATTCATAGCTTGGGAAAAGACCTGAAATCCTACCTTCCGGCATTGCGATAAAGTGTTGACAAAGCAGAGTGAAAGGCACCACATCGAGAGAGAGGGTAGGGGAAAGACCTGGACATTGAGAGGCGGACAACGAGGTTATATCGCTCTAAAACTGGTACTGATAACGAACCACAAGCTCTAGCTTTTAAGCCGAAGAAAGAAGCAATCATACCCCTGAAACAGAAAGATATTGCACTTCAAAATCGTTACTAGAAGCACTGCAAGCGCACTTCCTATCTAGGCAAACCAAACCCGTTTAGGCGTCGGTGTGCTAAGAAATTGGATTGAATGAATGACTTATTATGTTTGGGTTTACCACCAAATATCTTTTGAATTCGGCATCGCGCGTCTTTGATCCGCAACGCGAAACTTCTCGTTATACTGCTCCTCGCGTATGTCCCCCAATTCCTTCATATGCTCCCTTGCCCCGTAAGCCTTGCATGAATTTTCCGGGGGTTTCGTCTAGTCCGTCGAGAAAGAGTGTTTGGGACCGCCAAGTAGAACTTGAGGGGGCTGTTGATGAGGAATCCTTTGACTCGGGGTAAAGGGCTCGAGGCGGTAAAGATAGTGAAGGGACTTACTGGTATTAGTAGTTTTCTTGGATCAGGGGTAGACAAGAAGAAGCTCCGGTTTGAAAGGTCCCCCGAACGGGGGCTAGGGCATCTTATTCGCGAGAGTGGTTCCCGTCCCGGTGTTAAGTTTCGTGAGATGCCGTTTTCGCGTGTCGACTCTTATTTGAAAGTTCAGTCTTAGTCTTTGGAGAGTCTTTTTGCGCTGATAATGCCGTTATGCCTAGGCTGTAGGCTCTTTTGGTTGTCCCTTCCCAACCTTAATGACCTTCCGCGGATCTTCTTAATCAAGCGATAGGGGCCCTTGCCCGAGCCAAGGAAGTTCCTTCTGGTAGTGAGTTGATTGATGGGGCTCTCAACACCGCTACTAGTGGGCATGCCCTTGGCCCTGTTGTGGGTCCCTCCGCTGTAAGTGAGGCCTTGCCCTCTGGCCTGCCGTCCTACAAATCTCCTCATAACGCAGCAGCATATGGGATAAGTGGTAGGCTTAGTATGGTCGTTTTAGCTCTTTCTTTGACTTCCGTAGCCGCGGGAGTTGACCTTTCATCAGTGGGGGGTTCGTAGTTGGGATGTTTTTTCCGTCGACGCTCCTGGTTGTTCTTGTTTCTTTAGTACCTTCAGTTGTTCCTATATCTGTCATGTTCCTTGGATTATTTAAAAGTGGTGGTATTCAAGCTCTTATTTTTGCAACTTGCACCGCGGTGGTCTAGAAAAGAGGAATAGATCATCAGGTATCGGCGCAACATTCTTTTTTATTTAGTTTTAGTCGACTCCCCTTGAGGGGGCTTTGGTCAATTAATGGCGGTTGATCATGACGCGAAGAAAGCCTATACAACAAGTGAGAAAGTTTCTTTGTAAGCAACTTGGCCGTATAAGAGATCTTGTTCATTCACTGCCTGAGACTGAGATTGAGCTTCCTTCGCATTCGGCTTCCTCTTTGCCCTAGGATGACTAGGAATGGATATGACCTGAACAAAGGATCTTCCCCACTCCGGACTTCCCTACGGAACTGAATTCAAGGGCTGGGCTTATGACTGAACACAATTTAAATCGAAATTAATAAGATTGAATTGATCTTTGACCTTGCCGTCAAGAACTGCTGTTCAGGTTTAGGAAGAATCATGTCTTTTATTAAGTTAAAGTGTGAAAGCCGAAACTGAATAGGAACGCTAAAGCCCTCTTTCTCGTGCACAGGATTCAAAGAGGGACAGAGGTAGTGTTCGGGTTATGTATAATGACGATTCGCAAAGTGCAGGTTTGCATCCGATGCCTACAAGACAAGGGCTTGCCCAAGTAATCGCGTAAAAGGAGGGGATATCAAAGAAAGTGCCTCTTTATACTTACTTTTTCCTGCCAAGGACCGAGAATCCCCTGTCTCAGAATCACAGCACCAGTGGCTCCCTTCCGTATAGCGAAAAATCCAGGACATATCACCCTAGAGTTGAAGATATTGTCCGTGCCAAATAAAGACCAAAGTGGGACTCTTCCTCAACGTGATAGTCGAAACAACTAGGCGCAGCTTTGAAAATTCTTGTTTGGTGCCGCACCAAAGAAGCGCAACCGCATCTGCAAGTAGAATCTCGATACATGAACTGCGCTTAACACTGACCAAATCCTAATGCACACATTTTGACTTGATCACACAGTTGCAAACGCATAAAAGAAAAACCAGAGGAGATGATCAAAGACGGAAGCGGAGACTCATTCAGGCAAGTCACTTCACTTCGTCATACGAGAAAGCAAGACCGACGAACCCGACCCTAGAACGACTTTCACTTTCAACTTGCACCTTCATCTTGAACTTGAACCGCAACGCAAGATCCATTCCACTTGCACTTTCAAATAAAACAGTCATCTGGAAGGTAAGGAAGGTTCACTGAACAAAGACCAACTCGACCAAAGACACATAAAGATCCAGTTTGCAATCTGTTTATCGCTTCGCTAGCGAGGAAGAAGCTTGTCCCGAAGCAGCTCGATAACGTATCTTTCCAACGGTTAGCGAGGAGAAAGCGCGAATACCTCTTCTCTCACTATACTGACTTCCCGGCAAAGCAACGGAGAAAGAGTGACCGACCACAGGAACCAACACTACTAGAACGGCACTGACAACTCAAAATCATAATGGCGCTCGCCTATTCCTCTCTCGGATCTACGATTACCCTCCCAGGAATGGGTATATTTAGAAAGATAAGTCAATCCTTATTTCCGGTTAGTAGGATGGAGCTATACGCAAGCCAATGCCAAGCGCTTTGACTTTTAAAGCGAAACCTTCTCTTTAAAAGTGCGGACGCAATCAGTGATGGCGCAGAGGACCAAACGCTTCCGCGGAGTTACTGGTGAAAGGCAAGCAAGTCACGCGCAAGGTGGATTGATGCTCTTTAGGCCGCACCGACCGCATGACGGCAATTGAATTTTTATGTTATGTTAAAAAAGAAAGAGCACTGGCCACCCTAACCGAACCACGATAGCCAACGTACCACACACGTAGACCACAGTCTCGATCACAGGAAAGGTCAACTAGATCGGAGCTCGATCCACACACGGCATGAACCTCTGCGCTTTTTGGGTATAACAGGCAAAGGGCAGTTGAACCAGAGACGCGCCTTTTCCGCAATTAGCACAAAGGGAGCTCTCGCATTCTGCTTTTTTTGTCACCATCTTCCAAATAAAATGAAGAAAAAAGAAAAGCTCGGTCCCTTTTCAAAGAAAGAGCCCTGCTTTTGGCCCCTCTCTGAGTTGGAAAAAAACGACAAATTTAAATGATGCTTATCAAAAGTTTAATACGACAGGACAGTTAAACGTGGCGATATTGGGACGATAGCCTCTTTGGAGAAAGATAGAATCGTGTTGTCGGACGCGGATTTCAATCTGATTGAAAAAAATTGTTCTAACTCTACTTTTTTGTTTCAACTAAGAAACCTTATGGAAAACTACCCTAGAGTACTACCCCTCTCGTAGACCACTTCTGATCTTCAATCAGCCTGATCTACGACCACCCTTCTCGTTCCGACCAGCCCTTCTACTCTTCCGGGGGACCTCATCAATTTCGCTTTCCCTTTTGCCATTATCTCTCCCATTTCGCCCCAAGTCATTTTGATATTGTTCATGGTGAAAGCTACTGGTATCCCTCCACTATAGATCACTCCCCCTCTCTCTCTCTGTTTTTAAAAAATTTGTTTTCCGATTGACGGTTCTTTTTCTTGACTTTCACGTGATCCCAATAAGGCCTCCTTACCTGGAAGACTCTCTGCATCTCATTCCAACTCTGCAGATTCTACTCTTTCTTGTCAGCTCGTCCGGTCATACTAGTCCCCCGTCCCTCTAATGCCATGGATGTCAACTTATTCACTAAAGAAAACATATTCGTTTTTTACTTTTATATTTTCCTTTCCTTGTTGCGGGAAAGCTATACCGGAAAAAAAGAGTGAATTCTGCTGCCATTTTGTGGATATTTATGCTTATCTGGATTATTGCAGTAGCTTTTTTTATGATTCCTGGGACACCTATATTTCCTTGTTTTTTTGTTCCGAGTTAGGATATTCTCGGTTTATCATCGTCGAGTGAGTGCCTCTTGCGAATAAGGGGCACGAACGCTTTCTTTTTTCTTGTTTGTAATTTTGCTAGTTATTGTTTCTTTCTTTTAAGTTCTCCTAACGTTTTTCCTTTTATACTCTATTTATATTTGAAATATTAATTATTTCTTTGTTTTGTTGTTTCTTGCGGTGTTTTTTGTTGTTGAAAAGAGTGTTTTCTTTAGTACGCCGAACCCCCTTTCTGCGGAAGATATTTAGGCTCAAAAGTTTGAGTTCATCCGGTCAGGTGCTAGGCTCTGATCTACGACCAACCTCGAACAAAAAATCGATCTCGCCATCAGCTCGACTAAGAGTTCCGAATCGAAAAAGTAAACTGAACTTGACTTAAGACGAAGGAACCGAGTGCCGAAAAAAACCGGTTTCTTAAGGCTTCAAATCAAACTACTAGTCATTAAGACGACTATGAAAGAAAAGTAAGGAAGTCCTTTTCTTGACTTGGCCTGCGTGCATTATACCTACCCCCTTTTTAAAGAACTTGATTTCAATCTCAACAAAGAAATGAAAGCATAACTCTTTGCTTGTTGTCCTCTACTCTTTTAGCCTGCCTTGTGGAGGTCTCTTGGGTGTCTACGGCAGATCCGATCAGTCTCGTGATGAAGATAATTTCCGATCTTCCACTAAGAAAGGTATCGTCACGACAACTCAATTTGTCCGGTAAACTACTCGGGGCTCCCCATGGTTTAGTAAAAGGGAGGGGAGATTTTTTCTTCATCCGGGGGTTCATTTCATTCATTATGAACTAAAAAGTGTAAGGCTGATTAGTGAGGTCTTAAATTGAAAACTTCATACAATGAATGATCAGCCATTCCATTTGTGCTTTCAACAAGTAGGCGACGCGAATCTATGGTTTTTATGTTTCAATCGGATACCAATTGCTTGGATGCGTTTGAAAGCCTCGAGATGACTTGCAGAAAGAATTCTTTCTAGGTTTGTCTTGTGTATCCGTAACAAATGGTCCATTTATTGATGGGCGAACGACAGGGATTGAACCCGCGCGTGGTGGATTCACAATCCACTGCCTTGATCCACTTGGCTACATCCGCCCCTACCCCCGCACAGGTTTAAGTCTCTATCTACGATCAGATCCTTTCTGAACCCCCCTATGACCGCTATCAAAGAGAAGCTTTTTCCTATACTATAGTTGCAAGTCTATTGTTGTGTTTTGGAATTAGGGGAAGCAAAGCTTCAACAAATAGAAGCTTCCTGGCAAAGCTTCAAACAAAGAGGTTGGGTTGTTCACTTCATTGATTTGATTTCACTTTAGTTAAGATTAAAGATAGGGGTCGGGCGGGCAGTGAAGGCTCGTTTAGTAGACAGCGAGCGAGCAGCAAGCTACGGCTTTGACGAGCAACAAGCACCTACTCCTATCAAAATGAAAAGCAGCAAGCTCCGCTTGAAGAAGCGAGCCCCTCTCAGAGAAAGCCATTGTGCGCTAGCCCCTTGTATAGGGCGTTAAGCACCTGCGCACCCCTAAACTACAAGCTTTAGCTTTGAGGCCCCTACTTGATTTATGGGATATTTGAAGTTTGATCATAGACCACCCTTTCTATAATAGAAGGGAAGCTCGAAGAGCTTTCTTCGCATGCTTGAGCGCATCTTTCCCTTAGTAAGGTTGTCCAATTTCCTTTAGTTCCTTTATGACTAAAAAAAGATAATAGGGGTAGGGGGGCGCTAACGAGCAAGAAAAGGCCCTTACTATAGATAGGCTAACGCGCCTTTACTAATATAAAATCAAATTGGAAATAGAAGGCCCTTCTTTTTCTTTCTCAAAGTCAAGTTTCTCGCTTCTTGCTTTAGAAAGATTGCAGGGGCGCTAACGCGACCTTCCTTCAGCTGGCTCCGCCCTATCTATTCATCTCTTTTTTCAAATGGATATTTAGGGATCTCTCTTGTTCATAGATCTTGAAACCAGATCAATATCCATTTCTCAATAGATCTATCTAGATATCGATAGAAAGATATAGATCTCTATCTGGATCTATCTCCATATCTAAGGAAGAACCAACACTTAAAGGGCGTAACCAACGGAAGGTTCTCACCCTGTCCCCGACATTGTTCTCCGACGATGTCCCCTGGGCGAAAGGGGCCACCATTCTCTTTCTTTCTTCAATCGTTCCGATCAGGACAAGTGGGTTGGTTCGTTTCGTCCTCCTATCTACGCAATTCTCTGTCTTCGTTCGTGATCATGTTGGGCGAAAGGTAGTTGTAGAGGAGCGGCTGTGAAACGGCGATTCCCCCATTTCCATTGAAGTAGGGGGGCCTCCTTCCCCACCATTCCGGCCTATTATTGATAGGGATTTTACCGATGCTGAAGGCCGTTTAGGGCTTACTAAGCCACCCACTTGATAAGCTAGTCGCCAGAAAGAAGCGACGAGGAAGCGAAGCTGTCTACGAAGCTTTGCTCCCCCCCCCCCCCCCCCCACCTGTAGTCATAGTACTCGGCTCGTCGCTACTTTGATTCAAAAGGTAACCGACGGTTCCCGACTTTATCCGGTTTCCACAACCGTAACCATTTGTCACGGAGATTACTTCATCCATAAACCCTTTTTTATTATTTCAATAGCGGTACGCTCTAAAAAAAAAGTAAAGGGTGGTCGAAGATCAGGAATGCATTATAGAAGCGGTAGCTTCCCGCCTCCTTCATTCCTACTGCCTCCTTCGGTGAGAAGTTCCCTTCCCTTTTCAAAAATGCCTGATTGGTCCGCCTCATAAAATGTACAAAGTGGACCGCAGTTTGGCTGACCCTCTTCTTCCCATTCGGGTTGGGTTGACCCAGAAGTAAAGTAAGAAGGAATGGAACCACTGGAGAGTCGTCCGCAGTTCACACTTGGGCAAAGACGACTAACTTTGGAAGCAGAACACGAACCGATTTCCGCTATTCCGGGTTCTTCTTGAGCGTAGCGAAATCAAGGTTTATGAGAAAGTAAGCGAAGTTTCTATGGTGTTCTACCTTTGCGTAGTCTCGGTCCACAGTGGGAGGCTCCGCACCGCACCTGAGCCTCGTTAGACTCAGCGGAAGTGTAAGGTGTAAGTGAAGAGAATAGAAGAGATGAAGTCCGTCCCTTAGCCTAGTCTATATCCACAGCTGACGCAACTCCGTACCGACGCCTCACTACTACTTAATTAATTAATTAATTAATTAACGGCTAAGTTCTTTCATAACCTGAGCTTTCCTTAACCAGTTGACCTTACTTCGTAACCTTAGCCTCCCTTTCTTTATAGTTCGACTAAGTGACTTCGTAACCTTAACGTACTTTCTTTCTTACTATAGCATAGGCCTTCACCACTTCAAACGGGTTTTTCTTCCTATTTTCTTTTTTGAATTAGAAAGAACGGTTACTTATTCAGGGGGGATGAAAGACTAAGAAAGGGATCAGGGGGCTTTATGATCGGAGAAAGGGAAGGGGCGTGGTTGGTGTGTCACTGGGTCGGTGGGGGAACCCGTAGGAAGGGGGGACGACCCGCCGAATTCACATCAGAAATCGCCAACATGAACACAAACGAAATCTTGAATTGCGTATAGAAACAAAACGAACCACTTCTATTCTCGGAGCTTAGGGTGGTGGAAGATCAGGCTTTTTGGTCCCTTTCGTCCAGTGGTTAGGACATCGTCTTTTCATGTCGAAGACACGGGTTCGATTCCCGTAAGAGATAGGTACTCATTCCCGGCCGCTTTCAGTTAGTGTTCATTGCTGAGTGATCGCTCACTATCTGGCTGGAAAAGGTGGTCCGGAAGCTTCCTCTCTCCCAGCAAGCAAGCAAGACGATATACTTATCAAAGTTGGATCTACGGTCGGGCTACTACCAGGTGCGTATCACAGAAGGAGACGAGCCAAAGACGACCTGTGTGACAAGCAAGCAACCTTACTAATAAAGGGGCGTTTGATTTGGTTATGCCTTTTGGACTCACCAATGCCCCTGCCACGTTCTGCACCCTCCACAATGAGCTATTCCACCCGTACTTAGACGACTGGTGGTATACTTTGATCGTGGGCTATAGCCATTCGTTAAACGACCACGTTAGCCACCTCCGGACCGTTTTTAAGGTATTAAGGAAGAATCACCTCTATGTAAAGAAAGAAAAATGCTCCTTTGGACAGACGGAGATCCTATTCCTAGGGCATTGGATGGGCATCAGAGCCATCGAGGAGTGGCAAGCACCTACCAAGGTGAGTGAGCTAAGATCGTTTTTAGGGCTCGTGAACTATTACCGAAGATTCATCGTAAGTTACTCGAAGAGGGCTGCTCAACTCAAAAATCTCCTAAAGAAAGAAGGACGTACGGACCGATCATGGCACTGCACTGATCGGAAGAGTGTCAAAGAGCTTTTGAGGACCTAAAGCAGGCAGTGATTGATGACCCCGTATTGCAGTTGCCAGATCACACTAAGCCATTTGAAGTACACACGGATGCGTCAGACTATGCCATAAGCGGTATGCTAGTACAATAAGGTAACCTAGTAGCATATGAGAGCCGAAAGCTCAATGAGACCGAGAGGCACGGTCCAAGAGAAGGAGATGACAGCAATAGTGCACTACTTGAGAACGTGGAGGCGGGCCACGATTCGTGGTCAAGACGGATAATGTGGCGACGAGTGACTTCCTGACCCAGAGGAAACTCACGCCAAAATAGGGCAAGCAATAAAAACTTGCCAAGTTTGATTGATATGGTGCTAGAGTATAAGCTTGGACGGACCAACCAGGTCGCGGATGCCTTAAGTAGGAAGGCAGAGCTGGCGGCATTTAAGTGTGAGGAAAAAAAACCAACAATCAACTTCCCACTTTTGATGTCCCACGATTCTGCTAGTTTAGAAACTAAGGAGAAGGACAGGGGCACTAAAAAAGGTCAGAAAAGCGATAACTATAAAATCTCCCCAAGTAGGATTCGAACCTACGACCAGTCAGTTAACAGCCAACCGCTCTACCACTGAGCTACTGAGGAACAACGGGAGATTAGATCTCATAGAGTTCAATTCCCGTTCTCAACCCATGATCAATATGAGCTCGAAGCTTCCTTCGTAACTCCCGGAACTTCTTCGTAGTGGCTCCGTTCCATGCCTCATTTCATAGGGAACCTCAAAGTGGCTCTATTGAATTATATTCCATCCATATCCCAATTCCATTCATTTAATATCCCTTTGGTGTCATTGACATAAGAGATGTCGTTTCTAGTCTATCTATTTCTATATATGGAAAGTTCAAAAATCATCATATAATAATCCAGAAATTGCAATAGAAAAGAAAAGAAAAAGGAAGGTTTGTGATGATTTTAAAATCTTTTCTACTAGGTAATCTAGTATCCTTATGCATGAAGATAATCAATTCGGTCGTTGTGGTCGGACTCTATTATGGATTTCTGACCACATTCTCCATAGGGCCCTCTTATCTCTTCCTTCTCCGAGCTCAGGTTATGGAAGAAGGAGAAGAAGGAACCGAGAAGAAGGTATCAGCAATAACTGGTTTTATTACGGGACAGCTCATGATGTTCATATCGATCTATTATGCGCCTCTGCATCTAGCATTGGGTAGACCTCATACAATAACTGTCCTAGCTCTACCGTATCTTTTGTTTCATTTCTTCTGGAACAATCACAAACACTTTTTTGATTATGGATCTACTACCAGAAATTCAATGCGTAATCTCAGCATTCAATGTGTATTCCTGAATAATCTCATTTTTCAATTATTAAACCATTTCATTTTACCAAGTTCAATGTTAGCCAGATTAGTCAACATTTATATGTTTCGATGCAACAACAAGATGTTATTTGTAACAAGTAGTTTTGTTGGTTGGTTAATTGGTCACATTTTATTCATGAAATGGGTTGGATTGGTATTAGTCTGGATACGGCAAAATCCTTCTATTAGATCTAATGTACTTATTCGATCTAATAAGTACCTTGTGTCAGAATTAAGAAATTCTATGGCTCGAATCTTTAGTATTCTCTTATTTATTACCTGTGTCTACTATTTAGGCAGAATACCGTCACCCATTCTTACTAAGAAAATGAAAGAAACCTTAGAAACGGAAGAAATAGGGGAAAGTGAGGAAGAAACAGATGTAGAAATAGAAAGAACTTCCGAAACGAAGGGAACTAAACAGGAACAAGAGAGATCCACCGAAGAAGATCCTTCTCCTTCCCTTTTTTCGGAAGAAAAGGAGGATCCGGACAAAATCGATGAAACGGAAGAGATCCGAGTAAATGGAAAGGAAAAAACAAAGGATGAATTCCACTTTAAAGAGACATGCTACAAAAATAGCCCAGTTTATGAAACTTCTTATCTGGATGGGAATCAAGAAAATTCGAAGTTAGAAATACTTAAAGAAGATGAAGATAATAAAAACAAAAAATGGTTTGAAAAACCCCTTGTGACTCTTCTTTTCGACTATAAACGATGGAATCGTCCATTGCGATATATAAAGGCTCGATTTCAAATTAAAAAAGCTGTAAGAAATGAAATGTCACAATATTTTTTTTATACATGCCTCAGTGATGGAAAACAAAGAATATCTTTTACATATCCCCCCAGTTTGTCAATTTTTTTGGAAATGATACAAAGAAAGATGTCTTTGTCCACAACAGAAAGACTCTCCTATGACGAACTATATAATCATTGGATTTATACCAATGAACAAAAAGAAAACACACTAAGAAAGGAGTTTATAACTAGAATCGAGGCTCTAGACAATGGATCGCTTACTCTGGATGTACTGGAAAAAAGAACTAGATTGTGTAATGATGCAACTAAAAAAGAATACTTGCCTAAAATATATGATCCTTTCTTGAGCGGACCATATCGTGGAACAATCAAAAAAATGTTTTCACCTTCAATCATAAATGAAACTTCCAGAGAAAATTCCATAGAGAAGTTTCGCATAAATAAGATTTACGGTATCCTTTTTGCTATTGATTATCGAGAATTTGAACATACATTTGATAGAAAATCATTATCAACAAAAATGGGTTATTTTTTTAACTTAATCAATCAATTTACTATAGAATCACCATCAAATTTGAATTTGAAAAGACTTTCGTTATTTCCAGAACAAGGAAAAGTTGATTCAGATTCAGAAGATCAAGCAAAATTTTTAAATTTTTTTTTTCGATAGAGTTATAACTAACCCTTAAATCCTGGGGATCAAACAATTAGAAAAAAATCTATTGGAATAAAAGAAATCAGTAAAAAAGTCCCCCGATGGTCATACAAATTAATGAAGAATGAGGAGGAAGGAGAAACTTTAGTGGTGTACCAGGAGATTCGTTCAAGAAAATCCAAACATGTAGTGATTTTTACTGATAATCAACAGAATGCCGATACTTATACTGCTAACGCTAACAAGGATATTGAGAATTCTGAGCAAACAAACGAAGTCGCTTTGATCCGTTATTCACAACAATCGGATTTTCGTCGAGATATAATCAAAGGCTCCATGCGCGCTCAAAGACGTAAAATAGTTATTCGGGAACTCTTTCAAGCAAATGTACATTCCCCCCTTTTTTTGGACAGAATATACAAACCCATCTTTTTTTCTTTTGATATTTCTGGATTGATAAAACTCATTTTTGAAAATTGGAAGGTCAAAAAATGAAAAATTGCGAATTATGCAGAGGAAAAGACAAGGGAGAAAAGACAGAAGGCCAAAAGAGAGGAAAAAGCACGGATAAAAATAGCCGAAGTCTGGGATACCGTCCTATTTGCTCAAGTAATAAGAGGTTCCTTGTTATTAACCCAATCAATTTTTCGAAAATATATTATATTACCTTCATTGATAATAGCTAAAAACATCGGTCGTATGTTATTATTTCAATCTCCCGAGTGGTCCGAAGATTTAAAGGATTGGAATCGAGAAATGCATGTTAAATGCACCTATAATGGTGTTCAATTATCAGAAACAGAATTTCCGCAAAACTGGTTAAGAGACGGTATTCAAATAAAGATCTTATTTCCTTTCTGTTTGAAACCTTGGCACAAACCTCAAGAAAGGTCCCTTGATAAAGATTCAATGAAAGATAAAGTCAAAAAATTTTGTTTTTTAACAGTTTGGGGAATGGAAACTGATCTGCCTTTTGGTTCTCCCCGAAAACGACCTTCCTTTTTTAAACCCATTTTGAAAGAACTTGAAAAAAGAATTAGAAAATTTAAAAACAAGTGTTTTCTAGTTCTAACAGTTTTAAAAGAACGAACAAAATTGTTTATATTTTTAAGGGTCTCAAAAAAAACAAAAAAATGGGTTATCAAAAGTGTTCTATTATAAAATAGAAAAAAAATAATAAAAGAACTCTTAAAAATAAATCCAACTCTATTATTTGGATTGAGAGAAGTATATGAATCTAGTGAAACTCAAAAACAAAAGGATTCGATAATCAATAATCAGATGATTCACAAATCGTCTATTCAAATTCGATCTATGAATTGGACAAATTATTCACTGACAGAAAAAAAAAGTGAAAGATCTGACTGATAGAACAAGCACAATCAGAAAAAAAATAGAAAAAATTATAAAAGACAAGAAAAAACTCTTTCTAACTCCAGAGATAAATATTAGCCCTAACAAAGCTAGTTATAATGCTAAAAGATTAGAATCACAAAAAAGTATTTGGCAAATATTAAAAAGAAGGAATTCTCGATTAATTCGCAAATTACATTATTTTATAAAATTTTTCATTGAAAGGATATACATAGATATTCTTCTATGTCTCATTAATATTCCCAGAACCAATGCACAATTTTTTATTGAATCAACAAAAAAAATTATTGATAAATACATTTACAATAATGAAAGAAATCAAAAAAGAATTGGTAAACCAAATCAAAAGAAAATTCACTTTATTTCGATTATAAAAAGGTCAGTTTCTAATATTAGTAATAAGAGTTCACAGATTTTTTGTGACTTATCCTCCTTGTCACAAGCATATGTATTTTACAAATTATCACAAACCCAAGTTATTAACTTGTATAAGTTAAGATCTGTCCTTCAATATAACGGAACATCTCTTTTTCTTAAGAACGAAAGAAAATATTATTTTGGTTTTGGAGCACACGAAATATTTCATTACGAATTAAGACATAAGAAACTTCGTAATTCTGGAATGAATCAATGGAAAAACTGGTTAAGAGGTCATTATCAATATAAATATTTATCTCCGATTATATGGTCTAGATTAGTACCACAAAAGTGGCGAAATAGAGTAAATCAACATTGTGTGGCTCAAAATCAAAATAAAGATTTAAGCAAATGGGATTTATCTCAAAAAGATCAATTAATTCATTACAACAAACAAAATGATTATGATGCAGACTCATTAACGAATCAAAAAGCAAATTTTAAAAAACACTATAGATATGACCTTTTATCATAAATATATATATATTATGAAGATAAGAATGACTCATATATTTATGGATCACCATTACAAGTAAATAATAACCAAGATATTTCTTATAATTACAACACACATAAACGCAAATTTTTTGATATGCTGGAAGGTATCCCTATCAATAATTACCTAGGCGAAGATGATATTATGTATATAGAGTATATAAAGAAAAACCCGGATAGAAAATATTTGGATTGGAAAATTCTCCATTTTTGCTTTAGAAAGAAGGTCGATATTGAGGTCTGGATCAATACCAGTATCAACAGTAATAAAAATACCAAGACCGGGTCGAATAATTATCAAATAATTGATAAGAAAGGTCTTTTTTATCTCACACAAGATCAAGAAATCAAACCATCCAATCTTTAAGACCTTTTTGATTGGATGGGGATGAATGAAGAAATACTAAATCGTTCCATATTGAATCTGGAACCTTGGTTCTTCCCAGAATTTGTACTACTTTATAATACATATAAAATGAAACCCTGGGTTATACCAATCAAATTACTTCTTTTAAATTTTAATGGAAATATAAATTATAGTAAAAATAGAAATAGCAATAGAAAGCAAAAAGGGAATCTTTTTATATCATCCCCTGGCAAATAAAAAAAAAACTTTTTAAATTAGAGAATCGAAATCAAGAAGAAAAAGAATCCGCAGGACAAGTAGATCTTGGATCAGATGTACAAAACCAAGGAAATCTTGAATCAGTCCTCTCAAACCACGAAAAAGATATTGAAGAAGATTATGCAGGATCAGACTCAGACATGCAAAAACGTACAAAGAAAAAGCAATTCAAGAATCACACGGAAGCAGAACTCGATTTATTCCTAAAAAGATATTTGCTTTTTCAATTGAGATGGGATGATTCTTTAAATAAAAAAATGATCAAAAATATCAAGGTATATTGTCTCCTGCTTAGACTGATAAATCCAAGAGAAATTTGTATATCTGCTATTCAAAGGGGAGAAATGAGTTTGGATCTAATACCGGTTCATAAAGATTTAACTCTTACAGAATTGATGAAAATGAAAAGAGGTATATTTATTATCGAACCAATTCGTCTGTCTGTAAAAAATGATGGACAATTTATTATGTATCAAACTATAGGTATTTCATTGGTTCATAAGAGTAAGTACCAAACTAATCAAAGATACCGAGAAGAAAGATATGTTGATAATAAGAATTTTGATAAATTCAGTGCAAGATGTCAAAAGATGATTGGAAATAAAGACAAAAATCATTATGATTTGCTTGTTCCTGAAAATATTTTATCACCTAGACGTCGTAGAAAATTTAGAATTATAATTTGTTTCAATTTGAGGAATAGGAGTGGTGTGGCTAGAAATCCAGTATTTTGCAATGGGAACAGCTGTAATAAATTTTTGGATGAAAACAAACATCTTGATAGAGATAAAAATCAATTAATTAAATTCAAAAAATGAAAGTTCTTTCTCTGGCCCAATTATCGATTAGAAGATTTAGCTTGTATGAATCGCTATTGGTTTGATACCAATAATGGTAGTTGTTTTAGTATGATAAGGATACATATGTATCCACGATTGAAAATTCGTTGATGTCACATTTTTTATATATCCTTACTAGATCTAGTATATGAAAGTAAACAAATGCACACATGCGATGTCTTACATTACATTATGATGCATGATACTAATACGTATCAATTAGATTTTTTATTGATATTGATTCATTTTATTTGATAATAGAGGTATCCATAACGAAATTCAGATTATTGCATATACTAGATTAAAATGACCGGCATAATAATATTATTATTATAATTATAATATTATTATATTACTGATGGGTTAAATTCAAATAAAAAAAAAAGAAAAAAAGGGAGGGAAGAGAAGATTTCGTTTTATGGTAAAAAACTTATTCATCTCAGTTATTTCTCAAAAAGAAGCAAATAGGGGATCTGTTGAATTTCAAGTATTCAGTTTCACCAATAAGATCCGAAGACTTACTTCACATTTGGAATTGCACAGAAAAGACTATTTATCTCAGAGAGGTCTACGGAAAATTCTGGGAAAACGTCAACGGTTGCTGTCTTATTTGGCAAAGAAAAATAGAGTACATTATAAAGAATTAATTGGTCAGTTGGGTATTCGGGAGACAAAAATTCGTTAATTTGAAGAGTCCTTTTGAATTATTTGATTTAGTAGATCTTGAATTTTGATGAACTTCTTTTCGTTTTCAGCAATTCATGGAAGAATGAATCAGGGGAAAACCTATGAATGTACCAGCTACAAGAGAAGACCTCATGATAGTCAATATGGGTCCTCATCACCCATCAATGCACGGTGTTCTTCGACTCATCGTTACTTTAGATGGTAAAGATGTTATTGACTGTGAACCAATACTAGGTTATTTGCACAGAGGGATGGATCAAATTGCAGAAAACCGAACAATTATACAATATTTGCCTTATGTAACACGTTGGGATTATTTAGCTACTATGTTCACAGAAGCAATAACCGTAAATGCACCAGAGCAGTTGGGAAATATTCAAGTACCTAAAAGAGCCAGCTATATTAGAGTGATTATGTTGGAGTTGAGTCGTATAGCTTCTCATTTATTATGGCTTGGCCCTTTTATGGCAGATATTGGTGCACAGACTCCTTTCTTCTATATTTTCAGAGAAAGAGAGTTAGTCTATGATCTATTCGAAGCTGCCACCGGTATGAGAATGATGCATAATTATTTTCGTATAGGAGGAGTAGCTCGCATAATGGGTAGGGGTGAAGTACGCGATTGATTTCGTTCTTTATAATAAATGTATTCCCTTCTAAGGGATAAAAACCTGTCGGCCCGGTCATAATGATCGGTCTCTCTCCTTTCCCCGGAGTGAAGGAAGGAATTCGTTTATTCCAATAGTGAAGGAGTTCGTCTCTATGCCTATAATTTCTTTTGTAAGAAAATGTGTTTTTTTTTCTGGGGCTGTCATGTTTGGAAGTGAAGTACTAGAGGTGTATGCCAATCTGATTTTAGACTGGATTTTCTAGTTTGATCTCCCTATTTGTTATTTATAGAAGAGCTCCATGTGTGCAGAAGGAACTGTTAATGTAATGAATTTCCTGAAGCAAGAACTCTTAATTAAGCCTTGAAGTTAGTGAGTGGCCTACTAGGAGTAGAATTGAAAGAACAGCATTTACTAATAAAAACGTGATTTCAATGCAAGTTTTTATTTTTCGAGTGAAATTCGAGGAATCGGGCTGAAGAAGTCATGAGAGAAAGAAATATGATTAGTGTCACTGCATGGATCCTTATGTTTGGCAGATCCAAGACTGGCATGAGGGCAGGTGCAGGGATAATCCTTATATCCTCTACAGGCAGAAAAACAAATTGTATTTTTACCTTGATTTCGTTTGTTCCAACAACTAAGCTGAATATGAAGCCCTAATTATTGGCTTGGAAATGTTAATCGAAATGAAGATCCTAACTGTTAGAATCATTGGTGATTCTCAGTTAGTCATAAAACAATTGACTGGGGAATATAGATGCCTAAATGATTCCTTAGCTGAGTATCATGCTCTGGCTACCGAATTGCTAAATAGATTCATGGATCTTACTATCCAATACACTCCCAGGAGTCTGAACCAAGAAGCCAACGAGATGGCTCAAGTTGCCTCGGGAGTTAAGTGGCATATTTTAGAAACTTATCACGGTTCAGAAAGGCTCATTGGCTTCGATCTTTGATAGGGAAACTCCAATTTTGAAGTTATGCGGGTTGACTCGAGTGAGTCAGATTGGAGAACTCCTATTATAAATTGACTTAAGAATCCTAGTGTGAAAACGGACAGAAAAAAAGAACTTAGATCCTTAAGATATGTGTTGATCGATGGCCAACTCTACAAGAAAAGTGTGGATGGATTGCTCCTCAAATGTCTGAGCAAACATGAATCCATGCTTGTAATGGCAGAAATCCACGAAGGAATTTGCGGAGCTCACCAGGCCGGAGTCAAGATGAGATGGTTAATCCGGAGACATGGCTACCACTGGCCTAGTATCGAGAAAGATTGTAATCAGTACGCTAAAGGATGCAAGGCTTGCCAGATCCATGGACCCATTCAAAAGGCGCCCCGGCTGCTTATTTACACCCCCTAGTCAAACCATGGCCATTCAGAGGATGGGCAGTTGACTTGATTGGCAAAATTTATCCGCCATCAAGTAAGCAACATACATTTATACTTGTTGCGATTGATTATTTCACCAAGTGGGCGGAAGCCATCCCTTTAAAAAATGTGAATCAGGAGGTAGTCATCAAAGTCCTGAAAGAAAACATTATTCTGTGGTTTGGTATTCCACAGACTATTACTGCCGATCAGGGTTCAGTATTCACTGGAGATCAAGTGAAAGAGTTTGCAAATTTAAAGTTCTTCAGTAGAGTCAGGTCCGCCTGTAAAAGGGGAGAATGGATACAGACTGACTCAAAATCTGGATTGGACGAGGTATCTAAATCCACTAATCCAAAGTGATAGGTGGGGAAGGAAGTAGTGGAGTAAAGTAGTAAAGCTCACTTTCACCCTCTCTTAACTTAGAGTCCCGTTAGTGCTCTTCTTTAAAAGTGTATGTACGTACTCTTTTAAATTGTCTTTTCTGTGAGTTAGTCAAGGGGGTGTATACAGAACTAGAATCTATAGGAGCAAAGGACTTTTTGCCCCACGAGCTATAATATCAAAGAAAGAAGGTTGGCTTTGGCTATTGCTCTTGCTACGCTTCCTTCCTCCTTTGTGTCAGTTAAGGCGCAAACAGGGGATTCGAGAATCAAGGAAAGTCAACCGGCTTACTTTTTTGCTCCCAGTCAAACTTTCCTGGATTACTTCATTGGTATTGGTGTACTGGCTTACTCACACTCTGGACCCATTGAGGCCATGAATCCATAAGCCCTTGAATGCTTAGAGGAATGGGTTATGTCAATGTTTTTGGCTTTCGTGAGTGAAGAGTGGCCAAGCGGTGTCTTTAATAAAGACTAAGAAGAGAACTAGTGCGGATACCGGGCAACTTCCCGAGGAGGTTCTTTCTCTTTCTACTGGTGGCATCAGTAGTATATAGACATTATTTGATTTGAAATTGTTGTGCGTTTGAAGGCCTCTTTTTCGCTGTCTGTGGGGCCCCCTAAAACAGAAGTGGATAAAGCGCTTTATCTTTAAAACAGATGCTCGACGACTCGTTTTTAACTATTTAACAAGACGGTATGCTGGCGAGCTTAAGGAATGGGAATAGTTTTGTTGTGCTTACAATAATGTAAAGCAAAAATCATTTAATCCTTTAGTCAGGAGGCACTAAACGCTAGCTTAAGACCAGCTTTAGTTTTGCAATTGGAATACAGAGGAGATGGGGGCTTTAGTCTTAAACTAAGAGCCAGTAAGAGTCACTCAGAAAAGAGCCAAGATCAAAAGAGTCCTCGTTTTTGAGATCGGAGAATAAAGTTCCTTCCTCAAGTTCTTTAATCACTGCCAGGCTATTTGCTAACCGGTACCCTTACTTAGAAAGAAGGGATACAAGGTCAGGATTGACTAAAGAGTTTTCCCTCTTTTTTCAGTCAATTTCCTGCTATTCAATAGTAGTGAACTAGTTGCTCACTTGAAAAACCAAACAGGTTTTCTTTAAATTAAGAAGATAAAGGAGCCACGAGTGGAGTTAGCCAATTCTATTTCTATCCATTACGGGCATAAGTTCTTTCAATCGACTTATTTTACTTTTATAAGAAGCTGTCTCCAGTTAGCCAGCCAGCAGGAGCTCGTTCATGACTCTCAGGAATCGGTCAATTTTGCCACACTTCCTCCAAGGAGGGGAGGGCATAGGAAAGCGACTACACCACCATTGTTTGAGCTTATATCGATCGTTAGCTTCACTAATCACCAAAGGTTTATCCTTTTCTTTCTCTTTACTGAACCTGGCCAAAGGATTAGTTTTCCAATATATATGTCTTCGTTGACAAAGCTGTTTACGTAATAGGCTGCTGGCTAGAAACATAGGAATTTGGAATGTTGAGATGACTGGTACGTTTATCGAGACACTCGAGTAGATGCTTTCAACAAGCCCCATAGCTAATGAGCTAGCTCTTTTAAAAAGAAACCAGCAATACTGAATGCGATGTTTGGAACAAAAAGACCACACAAGGTTCCCGAAATGTTCGCAAATGACTTGTCATATGGCCGTACAGAAGAACAAGCAGACATGGACCTTTTCAAAAAAAGAAATTTTTATTAGACTCGGGTTCACTCCAAAAATGGAAGAGCTTAGCAAAGAAAGAAGAAAAAGGGTGACCCGAAGCCTCCGTCTTGGTAATGACAAATAGATCCCTAGCGGTTGTTCTGACATGTGATTAACCGAATCAGCTGCGTAGCCCTCTTTCACAGGGGAGGTGTGGCGGCATAGCCTGCTTCCAGAAAGTCATTCATGTTGAAGGTGGTTGCCCATTTACTGAGTTTTAAGCACTTCTTATATGCTCACTTCGATGCTCGATTTTTGCCTTGCTTCGGGCCCTCGCCCGGATAAAGCTGGAGACATAGCAGACATGTCCCAAGCAGAACGACCATCCCGGAAACCACAGGTGGCGTGTAAGACTGGTTCCCGAACAGAATTAGTCGAAAGCGAAAATAGAGAGTCCCAGAAAGAGAAAGAAAGGGTGAGGAAGGAAAAAGGGGCCCATCGACTGGGTAAACAGAGTCTCGGAATCAAAATGAGAATCATCGAGGCTATCCTGCATCCCCTACGTCTTTCAAAAAGAATGACCCTATTAGGTCTTAAAAAATCCTGCCTTCTTTGCTTGTTTCATTCCATTCTTATTCCATCCATTTCTCTAAATAAACTCAAAATATAATAATAATAATAATAGAAGCAAAAACAGAATTCAACTTTTGATGCTTAACAAACCCATTTCGGAGAGCATCTGCCTGGTCCTTACCAGTGATGAGTGCCAAAATTGCTTAAATAAAACGGCATCATCAGGTTCATTCGCACGTCACATCCACGGTACAAAGGTTCTCATTTTTTAAATGCCATCGAAAGTGTCATGTGGCTTTCATTCGGGTCGAATCACTGAAAGTCGATCTTTTTTTGGTCTTTCTTGAACACTCCTTGAGGAAAAGGCCCCTAGCTCTGGTTCATACATGTTTCTATATGATAGAAAATCTTTTATGTTTAGCGGTCATTCTTAGAAGTTCGTTTGAGAACGGTCGAGACCCTCGCGGGCATCCTGTAGGTTCACCACTGGACTTGTTCAAACCTTGGTCTATGGCAGCGGCGGTAGGAGTCGCATAACTTGCATCGTGATTCCCGATACTCCTCGTCGAATAGAGGGCGAGCTCCGTGCGTGAGCAGCGACTAAGCTTAATCCAATCTTTCTTAACAAGAATTTTGTACGCTTGAAGGCCCATCCTCTACGGCAGGGTACAGAGACGAGGCCTTTGATCCACCTCTTTGTTACATAAAAAAATGCAAATCAATCGGTCGAATAACAATTCTTTCTAGTAGCACCCACGACAGAATGTCCGGAATATACATCTTTTTTTGGGACGGAGGCACGCGTGCTAAAAAAAAACATCAACTTGGAAGCGCCATAATAAAGAAAAAGAAAGAATACGCCAGCAGAGGACCCTGCTCGAAATCCTTTTTTCAGGTTTTCCCTTAAGAGAAGTCTCGGATCAGGACTTGTTTCAATAGCCTTTCGGAGGAGTGAACCATCAGGCAGAATGGATATCGAGTTCGAGGGGCAGGTCATAGCTTTCGAGCGAGACAACTCATCAACGATTGGTGCAGGATTGACCACTCAGCTATCCAAGTTACGTAAAAGACACATTTTTAAGTTTTTCCCTGCCTCATGAGGGCAAACTTTGAGTCCCAAACTTTTTGTCTGAAGCAAATGCTGGAAGTCCAAGATGATGGTTTTGAACATCCAAGAGGACACCCGATCCACACTCTCTTCCCTTGGTAAAGAGGAATTCTAAATCTAAATCAATCATTTGATCAAACAAAAAAAGTACTTGGGCCTTAGAGGCAGCGGCTGGGGAAGCGAAGGGAATAGGAAGACCTGGAACGAAGTCACTCGACCAAAAGAAGGTCTTATTTGAGTTCAAAGCGAGGAGCCAGAGACAGATTGCAATTGCAAAAGCCAACTCTAAGAAGCAGCTTTACTTTAAAGAGGAGCAAAAGCAAAGGAGAGAAAAAAAAGGGGAGCTTAACATATAAATCGGGTACACACTAAAGTAAAGGAAAGATAGATTCTAGTTAGCCTACCCGACTACACAAGATATTCTACATGTGGTTAACAAAAGAGTCACTGGTTATTGGCCTCAAGGCAGAGACGAGCTGGCTAAACTCTTATCGAAATTGCGTATAGAAAGAAAGAGAGATTCGTCTTGCTTCTTTGGATTGAAGTGCGCGGTAAATGCTTTTGACTGAACCTCCCATTGCTCTCTCCGATAGCATGCAGCCGGGAGACAGAGATATAAAAAGTGTGCAGTGGGGGTGGTTGTAAATCACTAGGTAGCCAGTCTTTACTTAACTCAGCCCAAGCTTGACTTAGCTCAAGCAATGCCCAAAGACTCCCATGCCTTTCTTGGTCGGACCAACCCAACCGACTATTTCCGACAAGTCTCTCTTTTTAGAACGAGAAGCGGAACTACAATAATTTCTTTTTTATGATGTCGCCGACAGAAATAGGCACCTACGTAAGTAGCTTGGGACTGTGCAAATCTATCAGTACTTTGATTTTTATCCGAGCCGCATGGATTCCTGATTTAGATCAAACTAATTACCGCGAAAAGATTTCTGAGATTGGTGTCGAGACTCTCAGGGGACAACTCTCTGATAGATTCGAATTTCTACTCAAAGAGAAGGGACTTCAACACTTGCCTGAAGGCTATACAATTCCGTACGTGATGAATCAAGTCCATAACAACAACAAGACCAATGATATACCCACACTAAAGGGAATCTGGGAAAATGTGAATATCTATGGGCTTCATAGTCAATATTATCAAGAAGCGCTCGACATAATGGATGATTTGTGGGGCGCGAGAACCCACAGCCCCCTTGAGCAATTTTCCATTCTCCCATTGATTCCTATGAATATAGGAAACTTGTATTTCTCATTCACAAATCCATCTTTGTTTATGCTGCTAACTCTCAGTTTGGTCCTACTTCTGGTTCATTTTGTTACTAAAAACGGAGGAGGAAACCTAGTACCAAATGCTTGGCAATCCTTGGTAGAGTTTATTCATGATTTCGTGCCGAACCCGGTAAACGAACAAATTGGTGGTCTTTCCGGAAATGTTAAACAAAAGTTTTTCCCTCGCATCTCGGTCACTTTTACTTTTTCGTTATTTCGTAATCCCCAGGGTATGATACCTTATAGCTTCACAGTTACAAGTCATTTTCTCATTACTCTTGGTCTCTCATTTTCTATTTTTATTGGCATTACTATAGTGGGATTTCAAAGAAATGGGCTTCATTTTTTAAGCTTCTCATTACCCGCAGGAGTCCCACTGCCGTTAGCACCTTTTTTAGTACTCCTTGAGCTAATCCCTCATTGTTTTCGCGCATTAAGCTCAGGAATACGTTTATTTGCTAATATGATGGCCGGTCATAGTTCAGTAAAGATTTTAAGTGGGTTCGCTTGGACTATGCTATGTATGAATGATCTTTTATATTTCATAGGGGATCCTGGTCCTTTTTTTATAGTTCTTGCATTAACCGGTCCGAAATTAGGTGTAGCTATATCACAAGCTCATGTTTCTACGATCTCAATCTGTATTTACTTGAATGATGCTACAAATCTCCATCAAAGGTGGTTCTTTATTTATAATTGAACAAAAGCGCTAACGCGCAGCCGTTTTCTTGCTGAGCGCACTTCTGTTTTCTACGTAGGCTTTGATAGTCGAGTGCTTCAGTCCCCTCCCCTCCCCTATAAGTAAGCTCTTTGTCTATCCGTAGCTGCTTCTTCATTGTGATTAGGTAAGTCAAAGGTCAGTATAATCTGAAGTCACTATGGAGGTAAGTCAAGTCTAATCCTTCTACCTACTATCCATCTACCCACTATCTCTCTACCAATCGCTCTACCTACTATCTTTCTATTCGTTCTTCCTATCCTCCCCTTACGTGATAGGGGTGCGCCAAAAGCTGCACGTGGGCCCCCTTCTCCTGACCGGCTGCATCTCCGACCATTCATTAAAAGATCTCGAAAGGAAGTAACAGTGCATTCATTCAATACGAATCTTTCTGTCCCGAGTCTGTAGCATAGGGCTTTTTTTTTCTCGTTTAAGCGGGAGTCAAGTTCAAATGCCTGGGTTAGTCACCGCCCAGGTGATCAGATTCCGGACTGGTCGAGATCCCGCTTTTTGTTGGTAGCAGAGTTATGATTCTCCCGAGGTTAAGCTTTCAAAGCGGGATCGTTCCAACGCGCCCACGCCTTACTGCTTATTCAGGGGCGGGCGAAAGCGCATATGGGACCATTCGACATTCATAGCCTTGAAATCCTATTCGGATCTTGCAAGACTGGAATATGAAACGAAAGTCATTCTTAGATATGCTAGGAACTTCTTCCCCACATATCCTAACCGGACATTTTTTTTATTTGGTCGAGCGAAAAGCCGATTCGTTGGGCGGAATAAGCAGAGGAAAGAAAGAGAACACTTACTTACTCTTTCTTACTGCTGATTTCATTCAAAAGCGAAGGGCCGTAAGGCGGCTACTCGACCAAAGCAAACAGCAAGCTGAAAAACGCTAGCTTTAACTTGAAATTGCGAAAAGAAAGAACAACTATGTAAGTAAACCTTAGCTAGTCCGTAGGTCCGTTAAGGAAGTGAAACAAAGCCAAAGCTTGACTTTACTAAACAAGCGAGAAAAGCCCTATATATTATATTAGTAAAGCGCGTTAGCGCTTTTGTTTGATTGCAGAGCTCGCGCAGGGGCGCTCACGTTTTTTGGCTGAGCCGTCTCTTTCTGGTAATGGATTGATTCTTGAATCTTGCTTGGTTTAGGCAGGTAAGTGTTAAGAGGTTCTTTAAGGTTTTCATTAGGTATACATAGCTACACATAGGACTTTCTTGCAATACATAGTGGTTGGCTTCGAATCACATGAAGCCCATATAGATGTCCACCCCTATTCCCTCTAAAGCTCTCCCAGTGGGGAACAACATCAGTCCATACAAGGACCTACTGAGCTGAGTCATCAACCCTTGCATCTATTTGATGCATCATCACATGGCCGTCGTCTAACTCCTCGAGAATCATGTCATTCGCCTGTCACGTGTTGCCACCAGAGTCATAAATACTCGAAGTAAGCCCCTTTAGAGATAGGGGCGAAGCCTTGCTTCAAAGTCTCTATATCCCTATCCCCAAGGCCTGTGAAACTGCCTCAAATAGATGCTCACATGCCCACCCCCCTGTTTTAATGCCCCAAGATCCTCATCTGCGAGCCCTTTGGGGGAAAGATAAGACAGATGCCATATATGGTTGACTAATGCTCCTACCGTTACAGATAGGAAAACTCCGATCGTAAGCTCCTCTAGGGACTTTACAATTTCATTGCCTTAGGCGATAACGGAATGCTGCTCTTTCTGAAGGTATCTTTTTCTTATATTCGAAGCGGACGCTGCGCCCCTGGGATAACTTGAATCTAGGTAAGAAGAGTAGCTTTCCGTCTTGTTACCGCCTCCGATCCATTCCTTGTAGCTCAGTACTGCTTTAATCATGACACCACCAACTTTCCTTGAAGTTAAAGGGAGTTAGGAAGAACATCTTTCATACCAGCTTCGTATCTCTTTTTTGGGATTCCACTTCCTATTTTAGGTAACTAGGAAAGTCGAAATGACAGCCTATGTTCTCATATGATATTGAATCTGTTGAGTTCTTATCCCATCCCACTTGAAGGACTGTTGACAGGGTTAGGGTCATGTCACTCAGATGGGAAATTAGATATTTCAGTAAAGTAGAAATGAAAGTCTTTATTTCAGTCCTACGACTGAGAATTCTGTATATAAAGAAGAGTTCAGATAGCCCTTGCCTTTGGTCACTCTCCGCGTCAACAAGTTCGAATTCTGACTCAAAGACCATCTAGCTAGTCGTCTTCCCTAGAGAGTTGGCTGGTTCAAGAGAGACCCCGGATTGGATCAGCCTTCGTTCTCACAAGAATGGTCTGCCCCAACGGAAAGCGCCTCCACTTCAGCAAGAAAATTGCATTCCACACGGACATTGGAAGTCGATGAAGTCGGTCTCTGTGTTCTCATCCAAGATGACTCAAAAGAAGTAGGGGAAGGCTCAGAAATAAGGTCTTACTAAGCAAGAGGGTATCGGGCAAAACAGGGCTTTTCGTTCACTCCAGAGCTACTATAGCGGAAGAGTTACTATTCCATGAGCTAAGCCAGACGGCTAAAAAAAGCTTTAGCTAAGGATTCTTTAAGAGACTCTGAAACGACAACGGAAAACGATCCGTCGCCGAAGAGATATCAAAACTACGCAGCTTATCGGACTCAACCGCGCAAGCGGTTCAGTCTTCTCATCCATTGGAATAGTACGCAAGACCTTCCTACACTTATGCGCAAGTCGAAACAGACAGAGAGAGCCTGCTTCAGTGCGTTAGGAATAGCGAAAATGCGCCTCTTCCCAGCTCCCTCTTCCTTGAAGCCCAGTCTTCCGACAGGGTACGGATTAAATAATAATAAGGTCATCTGCCATATCCTGGCCGGCCTTCCAGTTCCTGAGAACTGACTTACAATAACTAAAAGTCAGAAGCTTAGAAAGAACGCAGCCTTACAATCAATATCAATAAAAAGAGGCTTCGCTCCTCTACCTTAACGTCCATACTGAACTGAAAGGACATCAAAGTCAGGACTGTCCTCTCGGATATAACACCCTCTGAAAGAAGAAGGATTTTAAAAGCAGGATGATAGATTGCGAAGATCACTGTCCGCAACGCTAAAGTAACGCGGGCCAGTAGTTAACCAGTCAACTAGCTTCAGTTATAAAGTTTAGAAGTAGCTGCACCCACGGACAGAAGGAATAGAATACGCTCTTTGAAGGACGTTAATCAATAGGAGAAGATAGCCACGCACAGAAGTAGCTGCAATTGCTATTTCATTCCCTCCCACTCTTCTAGCTCTGATCATAAACGCTCTTCTTCCAATAGGAGTGATTCTTTGCCTTGACGTTGTGAGAGCTTCCGATCCTTGAGTATGAGTACTCCTATCCGCTCTTGGGTTCATAACCGGTCCTATTGAATCGGTTGCACATGAATACGGTCTTCTCGGGTTTCCCTTTCCCGGGATTTATCCTTGGCTTTGACTCTTTCGATCTCTGGTTTGCCTGTTTGTAACCAATGCCTGTATGACTGTCTTGGCTTTCTGTCTTGACTCTCTTCCTTCCTGCTGTCTTGGTGAAGACTGTGGTAGTGGTCTCGGTTCTTTGCTTGGTTGATTGAATATTTCTTTCCTTGCCTCCGGAGAGTAGCCTTAGTCTTAATCTGCCTTTAGGGAGTGAAGTGAACCGGGGGTGATATAATAAGTTGTGAAAGAATCGGTTTAGAACGTATCCGCTGTTTTAGGGTTGGTTTGGCCGCTGCTAGAGTAACCGCTCGTCCTTTCTTCCGTCATGCTTTGAATATCCCCTAGCGCTTATTCGTCAAAGGGCGATTGCCTTTATTACCGGATTACTAGAAAGTTATTCAAAAGGTAAAGTAAAGGAGCTAAACCGGAAGATCTCATGAAACCTTATCCTTCGCTGAATCTTTCCTTTGTCCTTCCCTGGAGACGAAACTTTCTTATTCAACTACGGAGTTTCACCGCTGTAACCATCCGACTGTACGTGTGACTATGTATCCCCCAACCTATTCATATCTCTCTTGTACTAATGCCGTGTTACGAGGTTGCCTCTCCCTCCCTTCTCTACCCACCTTCTCTGCTGGGAAATCCCTCTGTATTGGTCAATAATCCCTAACTCGAGCTCTTCTTGAAGATCCTTCTTTGACTCTTGACTTGATACTTCGTACCCTTTACTTGAGAGAGGAACGGTTGACGAGACGGATGATGCCGTTGGCGAGCTCGAAAGCAGATAGTCAGTTCTAAGCTGTGCCTTTGAATCAATATAACTAGAAAGCCGGATTGAATGGGATTCTCTGCTTCCGCCTAAGCCGTGCTTGCTAATCCTAGGAATATCTCTGACCCATCTGTTCTACCCCCACTTCTTCTTCTTCACTGCCAGGTCGGATTACTTTGTGCTGTCTTCCCCTTGACTTATAATCTTCTTCTTCTTCCGTGATATTCTCAATTGAGTGGAGCTTTCTGAGCTATCGTATCGGTAGTGCTAAAGATCCTATCCTATTCAGGACATTCATTGAGGAAGACTTAGTCGGCATATAGCTTCACACTGGCGAGAGGTTTTATCTACTCATAAATAAGTCTAATACAATCCCATGCGCATCAGCTAACGCTTCCATTTCTTCTGCCCGTGCCGTGGTTGACTTCTTGGATTTCATTTCTTTATTTTATGGTAACTTATGTTATTGAAAATTATTATAGATTCATTTAGTGTTATTACTTGACTCACTACGGAACTTCCTTTGGGCAAGCCTACTTACTTAACTTGATTGACTGCGGAGCTACTTCGCCCCTTCCGTTGGCTACTCTCGTATGAACACCGTTTCTCTCCTTAGATTATCTAGCCCGCCTGCCCTCTATTTAATTAAGTGGTCCCATTTGCTTTCAAGCGGCTTGGCGCTAGAACACTTCATTAAGAAAGATCAGAGTACCAAAGAGAAACTTCTTCTTCTGCCTACCTGGAAGATTAAGACTTCGGATGATGCCCAAGGTACTTTCCCACTGCTAGCTCGCCTTCTGCTTCTAAGCGAGCATAAACTTCTTCTTATGCCTAATCCCTTTTCTAAGAGGAGGTTAGCTTCGCTTGCCAGGGGACCTGCTGCTTGTGGGGGAGTATTCAGAGTCTGTACAAGGGCTTTCCTTTTAGGTCATCACACTGCTTATTTTGCTGAGTTGCTTGCTCTTCTAACCTAAGTAAGATAAACTTTTGGGAAGATGAATTGAGACTTGAAATTGCTTCTTCATAGAAGGGTTCTCCTGAGGCTTTCAAGCGAATTGGCATGGCATACTCACTGGATTGGACTGAAACCAGCCTATTTGAGAACTTTCGGGTCGGGGTGCGGTGAGGGAAGGTTTGCTTTCTAATGGATTCGAAGTTCGGCTTCACTTCCTCTTGTTGAAGAAAGAAACCTGGTTGGTTCGTCTTGCTCAAATCAGCGAATTGCTATTGCTCTAAAGCATTTCTTTGTCGTCACCGAGAAGTCCTGAGAAAAGAAGTGGATTTGCTCACAGGCGGAGGATGAAATAGAACCCGACCGAAGTTGCTAACAACCGGCCAATTTAATGTAATATCGGGAGTACTCCCGATATTACATTACCTTCGCTGAATCTTTCCTTTGGATTGTCCCTGAGGAATGAGACTTTCTTATGCTTATTCGGAACTACGACTCTCATTGAATATTTGTTTCTTTTTTCTCACCGACCGAAACCACTTTGACTAAGATTGGAAGTGGATCCTTCACCTGCCATGGACAGGGACTTCTTCACTCAACTATGAGTACGGATCCGCCGCCAATGCAAAGGAGGCCTTAACCTACCTCGCATGTCACTAAAGCGAGCATCGATCCTCTTGCTGAGATTAGTCAAGCTTCTGACATATAACATAGATAGAAGAGCTTTACTTTAGTTTGGTTTGGCAGCGGAGAAAGAAGATTGATTAGCTTCGGCTATAAAATATTCCATTTACTTAGACTTAGTGAAAAAATGGAGGAGCATATATATTATCGACTGACTTTAGAAGGAGGTAACACACGAGGCACGCTGCGCTCCACATTTGCATGGAGAGACAGGACTACCCTTCGAATGGGATCAAGTATGTCAGAACGCTTTTGAAGACATCAAGGAGTATCTGTTAAATCCCCTACCCTAGTCTTAGGGGCTCTAGTCAAAGGACGTCCTCTGATCTTTTACACAGCAGCTCGTCCTGATTCGCTAGGAACTCTTCTTGTCTTGCTTGCACAAATGATGAAGGAAAGGAAGTTGCTCTATACTAAGTCGTACACTGGTGGGCGCAGAGTTCAATTATTCAAACTTCGAAAAGATATACCTTGTTTGCAGTACAAAAGCTCAGACACTATCTCCTGGAACATCCCGTTCGGCTCATATCGAAAGCAGATCCGCTCAAGTATTTGCTCTCGAGCCTTTCTTAAAGGATAAATACCAAGAGGTTATGGATTATCCAAATGTCCATGATGTTTCCCTAATGTTGTAAGGCAAAGGACAAGCGTTGGCTGATTTCTTGGCAGCTCATCCAGCCTCTGATGACACTCATTTGTCAGATGATCTACCTGATGAAGAAGTTTTATATGCTAAAGTTCAGTTCCCAACTAAAAAAGGATCGATGGTTCATCCAGGAGCGGGGGCAGGGATTGTCTTCATGACCCCAGAAAGGTCAATGATCCCTTACTCGTTCACACTGACTTCAACAGCTTCAAACAAGGCTGCTGAATAGGAAGCTGGTATAGCTTTGGAGATGAAGATTGATCCTCTTACAGTGTATGGTGAAACTGATCGTTAATCAGATCTACACTATTTATTAAGTAAGAAAGAGGTCTCTCGAGCCTTATTTCTTTCATCAAGGCACGCTCCTATCCTAAGTCAATTCCTCGAAGTAAATGTCGAGCATGTTCCACGGTCATAGAATCATTATGCCGATGCGCTGGCAAGTTTAGCGGCAGCCTTGGTCCAAACCAATCCATGCAAATAAGAGTCTAAGAATGCAGGTCAGTATTAGAAAACGTTACTGCCCTACCCTCTCTGTTTCCGTCTTTTGAAACAACTAAGGTGTTCTTCCTTCATCCTCCACCCCCATTACGAGGGCCGGCCGGAATATGTTTGGCTGTTCAATAGCCAATTCCTTTCTTTCGGAAGGGTATGCTGGGAAGATGAAGAGATGAACTTTGGAATTAAGTTACAGAGAAATTCAGCAAGAAGCTTTCGGGTTGGAAAGGTGCCCATCCTATTAGGTCAAGCTGGTAAGGTCTTGTTTTTAATGAAATCCACTCTTCATGCCTTTATTCCCTCCTTGTCTGGGGTCCCGAAAGGAATGGCTGGTAGGATTGAAGGAATTCGGACGATATGTCCATGGTCTGTCTGGTGTTGGAGGGAGAGAGAGAATGAATCTCTTCACATGGGAGAAGGCTCTCCGAAGCTTCGATTTGGAGGCTTGGGCTGGAGCTCAAGCTAGTTGGACTATAAGCTAATTATTCCGGTCTACTTGTTGGGCAGGCTGGCCTTCCTTCATCCCATTCATCGCGATGAAAAATAAAAAAGAAAGGAGTGAGAGGGAAATAATCCACCATCTCAGCCGTCCGCTTCTCCTGCTTTTCAAGTCCGGCAAGATAAAGATAGGTCCCTTTCTGAATAAGCCATCCTTCCCGAGAAGAGATATGCGCTACGACTCCAATATCCGCGGGCTCCCTCGCGAAAGCAATGAGACTTGTTCTCATTGGTCGGGGATGATTTCCAAGAATCCGAAGTTGGAGCGGGGAAAAAATCCCCAGTGGAAGCAGTCCCTCCGTTATAGTTGCTTCAGAAAGAGATATTGGAAGGTTGGGCGATCTCCTATCCTGTCCGATCGTTGTGGCACACGAATCTATTGAGAGATATATTGAGCCCGGGATTGACTTGCAGTGATATGATGTCACGAAAAAAGGTTGATAATAGCTGAAGTCCGCCTCCGTCCCTCCTCCTCGGAGCCAGGTGCGGTTTTAGGAATTATGGGAGTGGAGTTTTGTTTTAGGGGAGTTCGTAGTGGTTCCTTACGTAGCTACCCTTGGGTTTATATTATGAGCCCCTAAAGAAAAGAAGCGAAGGCGCTAATAATGAGTCAATCTATGGAGTGCAGATGAAGCGATGCTTCAGCAGGAGTAGGCCCACTCTTTCCCTGGCCTTTGGGAGTAGGAAGGAAGAATGCGGGGAGTTTGCACAATTCACATAGAATGAATAGAGGATAAAGCACGGAATAGAGGCTGAAAGCAAGCAGGGATTTCACCAAAGATAACTCTTTCACCTACCTAACGCTATCACAGTGTGATAGAAGCCCTAAGCTAACCTTTAAAGCAGATGCCACTGGAGAATACGCGGCTTAAGCAGAAGTATCATCATCAGCCAATGGAGAGTCAGCCGAAAAGGAATCTTCCTTTGAAAGGGTTGGAAGGCATTCCATTCAAAATCAGCGGAGTAAGGGATAGATAGGATATAGGGCATCCGAATACGTTGAATCACCCGCCAAACGCCAAATCAGCATAGGAGCAAGAACACGGATGCATTCCACAGTGTAGGTAGCCATTCTCAGTCCACAGATCCGAGTTAGCAGTCTCAGTCAAGAGTGAAGATTCATTAAAAGAGAGTGTGCAACACCGATTGGTTTATGAGTTCAGGACGTGGCCCTCGGGTGAGGTTTTCGACTGAACTAACTTAGAGTGCTAACAAACGGACTAAAAGAAGCTTTCTTATGAGGTCTATTTGCTGCACCTTCTTCAACGGGGAAGCTTTCAATTCAAGCCCCGAACCTCGCCTATTCCCTTAAGATAGATCTTACCTGCAACTTCGATTCGGATGATGCCTTCCCACTAATCCCGCTTTGAGAAGAGGATCTTCCTTAAACTAATCAATATCAGAGTAAGCAACAACATTTTCATTTTCCTCCAATTCATATTCAATATTCGTACTTTATCTCAGGCCGGAGATTGGCAACTTATGAAAGAGAAGCCCCACTACCTTAGACTGCCTTGCTTGCTCCTATTCCACGACTTCCTTATGGAACTACGACTTGAATCGTATGAAGGTTTTTTATTCCGGTTGAGTGAGCCTAAACGAAGCTTTGGGAACTTCAGTCTTCCTGAACTGCCTGAACCTGTATTCCAGGGCGTAGAAGCCTTGCCCAACAGACGAAACCGCTTTGCTACAGGCTTGCTTCCGTAGCTCCTCAAGTTCAGGTGGCGACATGCGGTAAGGAGCTTTGGCGGGTGGCTTGGCTCCCGGCACTAACTCGTTATGATCAACTTCTCTCCTAGGTGGAAGCTTCTTGGGTAACTGGGGTGGCATTACGTCCTTATACTCCTCAAGGACTCCCCAAATCTCCTTTGGTAGCTCCTCCATTATGCCATCTACTCCACCATCTACTTCCCGCAATGTAGCTAGGTAAGTGACTTCTCCCCTCTTCACTCCTTTCTTGAGTGACGGAGAGAAAGCTTGACTTGGTGGTAGGCTTGGTTACCTACCGCGGAATCATGCATGGACCTTCTTCCAAGATACAAAAGGAGTTATAACGCGGCAAAGGAATCACATGGAATTGCCTTAGAAACTCCATGCCCAGAGCACAATATCAAAATCATCCAAGGGTGCCATTCCGCTCCACGCACCAAGGTGCAACTCTACCCCACGAGCTACACCATCAAGGGGCAGAGCCTCACTCTTATCAAAAAGAAATTCAATGAATCCCTAGTTACTAACTAATGTAATGAGTGCCATCTTCCTACCATAATAGTCTTTTGCGATTCCGCGCATTGGAGCTGAATGAAAGTCTTTCCTTTGCCTTTCACACTAAGCTCTTCGATCCTGTTTATAGTTAAAATATTCCAACTATTCCTTCACACCCGAAATTCGGAAGTCTAACTGAGCAGAGCAATAGATTGATGTTCAACGCAATGATTAGTGAGTGCTTCCATTAAATCAAGAGTGTTAACAGTGCAGCAAAGTCTCTTATCTTCCCACGGAATCGAAACCGGACCAAGCCTGCTACCAATATGTTGAATTGGGACAGGAAACCATCATAAGCCAGCCAACAAGCCTACCCCGGAGACTCGGAAAACCTCCGACTAAGACCCGTCAAACTCACTTCTGTACAGAAGTCTTTCCACCGCCTCCAGCAAAGGCTGAAACAGTGGATTCCTTTGGTCTTTCTTTGACCAAGCACTACTAATGAAATTAGCCCTCCAGATAGAGTCCACCTAAAACTAAAAGATAAGAGACAAGGGAACGAAGCTATTTGAAAAGTGATTTGGTCTATTCTCTATCACCCGACTCAGGGGAAGAGGTACACGTACACCAGAGCATAGCCTACCTAGCCCCTCCTTCCACCTTTCGGTGAGAGGCCTGGAAAAAAATCGGGTTAGCTAAACGTATACAGACATAGAATATGGTTTCAGGCTTCTGACTGACGAAGCGAACCCTTTTTAGAGGGTGGTTTCCCTCTTTCCGCACTCTACCACAGCTAAGGTCTGACTCGATAGGAGCACTGGACACATAGGCCTGTTTGTTTCTTCGGCTAGTGCCTGGTTCCGTCCGGAATAGAAGAGGGGAGCTATCCTCAAAGAAGAGAGTTGGAGGTTCCAAGTTTTTCCATTTAGTTAGGGTTGGTTTGGTTCCATTCAGAATGGGTTTTGCTGGTTATTTCTAGTTGGTCATGGAAATGCCGCGGGGGGGTATGGTATGGCGACACGAGTGCCAGGGAGTAGAAGAGCAGCGAAAGTAGTACTACAATAGACGTAGTGGCTGTACCAGCTTAATTGATAGTAATCTTTTATTGCATGATCCCGTTCCCCTTGGGGAGTCTCAAAGAATTGTATATTTTATATTAACCTTTATAGGAGTGCTGCACGATGACGAGGAGGCAGCATAGCGCCGGTGGTAATGTGTGAGTTCGACTTTTTCACAGATGTCGGTCCTGGAACATACTTCAATCTCGTTTTGATAGAAATTTATGTATCTTTCTAAAAACATCTCTCGAGTCTTGGGATGAATCAGAAGGTTGAGTCAAGGGAAGGGTCAAGATAATAAACTCCGGCAATCCTTGGCATAAAGATTTATTAGAGCTCTATCTCTTCCCCCCCTCGTTTGGGGCCGGTTGACTCAAGTGGAGTGACCACCCCTCTAATTAATGAAGAGTAAGCATCTGATTCTGCAGGAAATGAAGAAAGACTAGATATAGGATTCCACCTCAATATAGGATATTCTAATTATATTGTACCGGCGCTTACGGGCTTATTGGATTGGATCAAATTCATTAAGTTACACGGAATATGGCAGCCGTAGATAAGCAAGCTGGGGTTGACCACATCTGTCGAAGTAAAGAAGACAGTCAATCCCAATCGATGAGAACGAAGTATTTGACTCTTCGACAAGACGAGGGATCTAGTAGCAGCTTAATCTATGTCAGTAGGTCTCGATACCTTATTTATTTTCAGGTAAAGCCTATTTATTACCGAAGGCTTAGGAGGACTATCAATGGAAAGGGGGTCGCCGATGCACGTCCAGAGATCGAACCAGTGACAAACATAAATCTTAAGTTCTAAATAGGAAAGAAAGTCATTCTGGTTCATAGTAAATAAGCAATCAAGCGGCTATATTAACCAAAAGGGACTTCCAGCTGTCGTCTACTCAAGTTATGTGAAGGCAATCATAGAAGCCAGTTCGATACCATTGGGAATTTCATCCGTCCCTTGTCCTCCATTCGAAGAACTTAGTTAAGGTACTACCGAGCCTGTTCGTTTAGTAAACATAAGTGCCCGACTCTTTCAAAATCCAGCTCGTCAGATGAACCCGCATCTTGACTCTTAGCTCTGCGTCTTCTTGGAAGTGAGATCACTAGGTTTGTGGTGATAGACAGACCAGACAAAATGAAAAAGGTGCCTCTATATCTACATCTACACAGGAGGACGGAGCGACTCGCTATGAGTCATTGAGTATGCAGACTTTATGGTGAATAAGCTCGCCTAAAGAAAGAGGTAAGATGCCTATAGCTTCGATCAGAATAGTCCTGGTCTCGGGGACGTAGAAAGAGAAAAGGCGCAGCTTTTTTTTAGGCGAGCAAAAGCAGAAAGTAGCTTGAATCTTGATAATTGAGTGAAGAAGTTCCGGTAAGAGCCATCCTACACTATGAAACCATGCTGCATCGGTGTTTTCAGGGCCTGGAAGGCCTATTAGATTAGGCCAGGTTCGTAGACTGGGTACATAGAAAGGGGGAAGGGACGCTAACAAGTACTAAAAAAAGACTTTCCACAAGGATTGGCTCGATCTTCTTATTCAAGGATTCTTCTGCCTCACAAGTGTCGGTCGATCCCGACCGTACCGATGCGGCTTAACCATCGTTTATCCACAGATGCTACTTTGAAACAACTTGGAGGGGAACACATCCCTTAGAAGCTGCATGAGCACTTTAACCAAAGAATGTAGGTCATAGCTAAATAAAAGGAGCATTACTTCGAACCAATAAGAAAGAAATCCAATTTGGAGTACTAACCAAAGGAGTGGCACTTGAAACGTAGAAAGACCAAAAACCCAGCCTGTTGCTGAACGAGATTCTCATTCTCTTTTTCAAGCCCGGTTATTGAACCTATGCTCTACTAAATCTCAAGTACCTGTATACGCTACCTTCCTTGATCGACCCAGAATGTACTATCTCTAGCCGTGAATTCACTACACGAACATTTTACATATGAAAGAAAAAAAAGATCCATTGCAATAGTATGCTATCTCAATTAGTCCATGCTATCCGCTACACAGGCATATTCTACCCACTACACAGGGTTATTCAATTCCGTTTGATTCAAGACAAGAAAGGGCAGGAACGCTTCAAATAGACTACAGTGGACATATTATTCAGAGAGCCGCATAGACCCTCGATTTAGTTTAGAAACAAGAAGATTACAGCCTAGTAGTTGGTGGAGGCACTAAGTACCCAAAGGGTATGACGAAAGGCTACAGCTATGCATAGGAAGTCTCAGTTAATGGGATGTCGGGTTCCCTTTGAGTGTAGAAAAGCTGCTGCTCGACTTGTTGAATTGAGGTTGTGCCTCTTCCAATCGCCATAGTTAAACTTCTGATTAGCCCTACTCTACTAGATTAGCCATAGCTAATTCGATAAAATAGAGGGGTGAAAGACTCAAATTTCGATATATGTAGAAAGGACACAACCTTTTTAGAAACAAAGACTACGAGACTTTAGATTATCCATCCACTGTTACAAGAATGGTATGTGCCTCCATTAGGAAGAGAGGGAGAATGTTACTCAGTTTCGGTTGAAGTTGGCTTGCTGGATCTTGGAGTTGAACGTGAATAATTGTGAGAAATTACCCCCTTGTGTATCCTTCTGTTCCTAAGGGAAGGGGCTTACCCATATAAAATATATATAATAAAGTTTGCACTTAATCTATTAAGGTATTTCATTCCAATCTTCTGATCTTCAACTATTCTCACCCCTCGGAGTCTAAAAAGATGTGTATCTTGCTATTGGTATCAATCGGTCCTCTCTTTCCTTTTGGTGGTATAGCCGCATGTGTAGATTACCCTTATTCTTCATCTTCTCTACCCTTCGGTTGCTTAGGGCGCCCTGAGGGTGGTCGTAGATCACGGAGAAGAGTTATTGATCACATAGCTTGGGTACTAGAAGTTGTTGATCGTATCATTCGGGCAGAGCCTGGGTCCCTTAGTCTTATGTATAGCGCAGCTCCCTCAAAGTGTCTTTTGCTAGTTTTGTTCCGATCGATGAAGGATACTCTACTAGCTCTACTAGATAGTATAGGGGCGCGCGGATTCGTTTTCCTATTTCACTGGGATCGGTCCTAAGGCGCGTGCTTCAATATTGTCTTGATTGGCAGTCGCTCTTCTGTATTTTGAATCTTTAGAGATACCCTTAGAGTTCTGTCCTGAATGGGAGGGTTGTTGAGTCAAGTCAAGAAGAAGAAAAAGAAAGTCCCACAAAGGAATCTTGGACAATGGGCACAAGTCTTTATTAAAGTTTTTATTAGTATCTCCATTATAATTAGCATTTCTATCAGCTCTGCTCTTTTGTCTCCTGAATAGAATATCATCTCGAGACCCAAACAACGAGATCCGGATTGGAACCAACGCATATTGATTCAAAGCTTATGGCCCTTCAATAAAACCCCCCTCTGTATAAAACCGTAAGTGAGCGGTGCGAGTCTACAAAGAAGACTTTCCATCTTCCTTCTTTGGCGCTGCTGGAGATGCCCCACAAGGCCTTCTTTCTCAAGATTGAATTATTCGCGGTGAACAAAAGGAAGCAACGCCGCTACAAGCAATAGAAAGCAACGTTTATTAATCCATTTCAGTAGGTGGCGGTGTACACAAGGTATCAACAAAGGACGCTTTCTCTCACCCAGCCCTTAGGAGGTGTTAACTCTTCGCCTTCGGCTTTCCATTGAATGATCCATCCGGTGTGCTATTTAGACTCAGTCAATGAGGGCTTATCCCTTTTCAATCTACATGGCATACGTACACGAATATTCAAACTCATCGACTCGGCTCAAAGCATATGATCAAAGCTCTAGTGGCGCACATAGCAATATCAGAATTGAATTCTCGTCGGCCTGACCGGCAGTAATAGCGAACTAACACTGTTCTAATAGAAAGGGGGAGTCCCTCTTTGCGGTAGATAACGCAACCGAACACAAAATGAAGCTTTCAGTCTCGCAAAGCATCTGGGCGAGCCCCTCCCCCCGGAAACAGCCAACGAATCGATAACTGAACAAGAGGAAGTAGAGCGTCTCACGACTCTATATGCTGTACCACATACTAAGACCAAAAGCTGTTCTTAATAGAAGTCCCCAGGAGCTTGTTCCTTGAAAACTCTTCCCTTGACTTCTATACGAACTGGTCAAGATTTCACTTCTTTTTCTTCGCCACCGCCCTCTATCAATTCCTTCGTCGAGAAAGAAAGCAATAAACGCTTGGGTGGAGGAGGAATTTAGTACCAAAAGCAAGCCGGTTCAGCCCCCCTACTAAGCATACGTTTATTACCAGATCCGATAACAACGATTCTCCGTCTCTGACCAGGAGGTATCACATCTACAGACATTAGCCCCAAATGCTAGCTCGCATTATTCATAGTAAGTCGCTACATCATGCTTTTGAGGAAGCTATTCGGGCTTAGCCCGCCTCTTCTTTCTCAATTCTTTCAGTTTGATGGGCGTGCTCTCGTTTCTAGGTTTGGATGTTCTTTAAGGGTCTACTATATTACGTCAATACATGAATCTCATCTTTCCAATCTCTTTATTCTTTACCCGCTCATTCCTCTAACTTTATGCCTTCTATTCGGCTTCTACCCTACCAAGTCAGACCGGGGGTTACCTTCTCGTTATCAACTGCTTTCTTACTTCAAAATGTTGTATCATGGGCTTGAGGTATCACCGCCTACGAGTATAGATTTCCCGTTCGGTACACATAGCTTTTCCTATCGAAGGATAGAACCTCTCGCCTCTTCTGTGGAAGCATCCTTAGGGAGGTCAAGTCCATATAAGAGGACTAGGAGGTCAAGTCCATATAAGAGGACTAGCCACAAGTACTGAGACAATATCTAAAATCTTTGCAATTATTATTTAATTGTGGGATTTTAACCCACTTCCGGGAATAAGGCAAGTAAGATATTTCACACAAGCTTGGCACCTAGGAATAGGCGTTTTATGGATGATTCAAGCCCTGCACACTCAAAGGCGAGAACGAAGTAGCGATTGCTCGTCCAAATGGGTTACCACCAAATCAAGAAAAATTGAAATTATATGTATTGAATTAATACCTCAATCAGCCCTTGAACACCTTCGAAAGAAAAAAGAAGGAAAGCACCCATCTCAAGTGTCGGGGTTCCTCTTCTCATTCGCCATTCGTGATGGTTCGTGGAAATGTCATAACATGCGTAGGCGGACTAGCCCAAATGGGAAGTATAATCTTCTTTCTGCTTGCTTCGTCGTTGTGAAATAATCTTGTGTTACACGCTTCTGGACAGAAATTCTTTATCAATACCAATCTTGGCTTAAAGCTCTGCTCCCTTCGAGATAGGACTCAGTGGCCTCTTCAATGGTGCTACTTATGCTTATAGTTTCGGTCAGAAGATTGCACCTTTTGACCATCGACCACATCCTTATCCTGGGCAAAGCATTTTTAAAAAGTCTTTCAATCTGGATTTGTTTCAGGCTTTACATATCCATTTTAATTAGAATCTGACCACCCTTCCTCTATATGCTCCCCTTTTCCTTTTTTGCCTCTACGGCTGAGGAGGAAGTTTGAACTACCTGATACTCCAGAATGGTAAGAGGAATCTATTTTTCTTTCATGTCATATAACAGATAAAAGATCAAATAAAACCTCTCTTTTGATGACTCCAACCTTCCTCTTACACCGCTCTATACGCAGACTTGACCGAGAAGACGCTGCTAGAAAAAGTTGTTTGAGAATAGGTTGTTCAAGGCATCTCCTTCTCTATAAGAAGAGAAATTAGTTAACTACCTTTCCTTATTTAAGGAGTGACTCACATGATTCAAAGGTGAATCACATAAGCTAGAAAGAATCTTCCTAATGCTCCCATGTCCGAATCTGTACTTCTCTAGCTGCTGCAGTAGCGAGCACGTATCGAAGGAGCAAAGGAAGCCTTCATTTGCTCTTGGTTCAGGTGAGCTACCTGCCGAGTCTCTTGCAGTCCCTATCCCTGCCCCTCCCCTCCTGTTGCAGTGGAAGTTTGTGTGGGGGTTGCCTATCCATAACCTGTATAAGACTATCCAGTTAGATTCCTAAGGGCATCATATGGTCTTTCTGCCTTATATTATAGGCAAGCGGTAGGACAGCTAGTCGATATCCAATGGATAGTTCAATATGATAAAAAGCAGGACTCCCGTGGCTACGGTCCTAATGTGCTAACTATATAAAAGGATTAGGGCCTCTCAACCCCCGTTCCAAAGGAGCAACTATCTAGAAAGGCTAAACACGGGCTAAACAAACCAAACGAAGCAAACGCGGGCTATTCTCGAGGGTTCCAAACCTACCCTTCCTAACAAGCGCTAACAGTCTGTCTAAGGGCCTACCTTTTCTTAAGACATTTTGAAACTAAGAATTCAAGGTAATCTAAAAGGTAGCACTCTTTTTCAGCCTATATAGAAAGCATTCCCAGCTATATAGTTTCAGTCTTAGGATAAGCGCTTTCAACCAGTTCTCGGGCAGTCCTCATTTTTTTATCCTGACCAGCCTCTTGGAGTGGGAGGTCGCAGTGATCCAGTTAGAGTCCCCTCCAAAAGCAAGTTCTTTTTTTGAAAGAAGTGAAATCCCTTTTTAAGTATCTAGTGAGTGAGCCCCTCCTTCTATTAGAGCAGTTCGATTTTTATGTATATGCTGCTTCCGGAGGACTCCTTGAATAGGCTGTTTAAGAAGACTATATCATATAAAAGGCGCGCTTTTTATATTCTTATAAGAACCACCACCGGGAATCCGAGAATGTGCTTTTAAAAAGATCTTAATGTTATGCCCACTATTGGAAGTTAAGTTGCAATCAATTAAGCATATCACATTTTCAGCCTATACATATAATAGATTGCAGGCAAATTCCCCACCAGTTTCAGCCATTGGAAGCTCCCCTAGAGAGATTTCCTTCAATTTAGTGGATGTTTTCCCCTTGTGCCCCCTTTAGTAATAGTAGTTGGCATTCTTTCTTGGTGGAAGTAGAGAATATATAGTCTGAGTACCCTTATGCTGTAAGAGGGAAAGTGCTCGATACGAGCAAAGAGGTATTGTATTAGGTAAGAGCTTGCCTAGGAGGTTTGGATAAGATATAATTGGTTCTCTAGTCAGGGCAAGTTTCAAACTTGAACCAGGTCCAGCCTTTGGGAGTTCATGTCCAAATGCTTGCGAGCCAGTAGCTTTCCTTTTCGTTAGGGGGTCCCCTCGCCAGGGGGAATGTGCTTCGATCTTGGTCCATACGAAGAAATGAATTCCTTCTTTCCATAGAGCGAGAGAATGGATTGGTATACGAGATTTCCCTAGAGTGGATGGTCTCCCTAGCAGTAAGGTTTCCATACGAGGTTTGGCTAGGGCCATTCTTGCAGGAAGTCTCCATAGTGGGGTATCCGCCTTCGTAGCAATAGTAGGATTCGTCCTAGTAAGTACTAGCCTCTTTTCCAGTAAGTTAGAGTTGTGTTACATCCCCTTCAATTCCTACTATTCGCGGAAGATTTGATATTGACACTCTGGATAGGGGAGGACTAGTGTTTAGGGTAAGATTTTATAGGTTCCATCCAGACGAGCTTCAAAAGGTAGTGCGTCAGGATCGAGTTTCCTTCCTGGTTTGGGATATTGGAGTCGAAGCAAATCGTCCATCGACGCTAAAAGGCAAGTAGCATTTAGGTTTCTAAAAGATAGGATAGATGAGAATGTAGCTGTCTTATTATTGGTAGTCGGAGAGCGGGCAAAGGGGGGTTTGGCTTGAAGATACCAGTCGAGCTACTTCTTCTTAAATATCTAATGTATGCATGGACTAGTAGCAGAATACCTTTCATAGCCTTAAAGCTTTTAAGGCCGAGCTTGCCCACATACCTTCCTAGCTTGGACAAGATCAAGTCAGATGTAGTTCGAATAGGATTCAATCCAGCCCCAAGCGTACACGGAGCTACCCTTTTTACCGGATACTTAGAGGTCCACCCGTCCGGCATCGGTCCCTCAAAATCTTTAATTAGGGCGGCACCCCAGTTTTTGAGTGCTACCTTCATGGTAAATACATTAGGCAGGTTTACCCGCTTTCCTTTCGGTCAGCTGCCCCTCAACCGCGTTAGGGGACTTATCCGTTCAAATAAAATATGTCATAAAAATAAATTTAAATTAAGGACGCCCATTTTTTTCCCATTCGCTGAGACTTGCCTTTAGGTGTTTCGCGGCTTCACTTCCGCTTTTGATATCGCATTCTCTCAGTGTGTCCATGATTTCTTTTAGTTTGGAAAGTTTATGGAGATCCGCATTCTTAATTTGAAGGTCGTCGGCAAGTTGGGCAACAAAGTTGAACTTGGGCTCTATTTTTGTATGTGCCCTAAGAAAATTAAGCAGCTCTTTTTTGACTTCCTCTTGTCTTATTAATAAGTGGAAAGCCTGCTGTTCTGCAGTCCCCAGGCCAGTGGAAGAGGGGCCCGGTGGGGCTATTTGGGAAGGCCCCGCTTGCTCCATGACCCCGGTTGGTTGACTGGTAGCCCCCTCTCCTTGCGGTTGCCCCCCCTCGTTTGGGGCCGATGAAGAGACTTCTGGAAAAAGCCATCTTTCAATCCAAGAGCCACTCCAAGAGGATGAACTGGATGGTTCGGGGGCGGAATCTCCTGAAAAGTTTATATATTGCCTCAAATTTCCAGAGCCAGAGGTAGAAGATGTGCCTTCTTTTGAAGGATTTTCCCCCATAAAGTTACGAAAGTCTTCTTGATCCAAGAGAGCACAAATGACTCCTATACAGCAGAGACCCCCGAACCCGAGCCGACTAAAGAGGAGGCGGAGAGACTTGCTGAAAATGGTCCATTTTACTTGAAGCCAAAAAAGATCGAAATCAATGTCAATCAATAGAAATAAATGCCAAGTAGAAAAAAATAAGGAAGAAGAAAACGATCGAAATTCTGACCAAAGAATTAGACATTCGAAGACCTTTGTTACTCATATTAGCACCCTCATACATATCACTCTGGCTTACTACACTCATTTCAGTTCTCATGGGTCTTATCCCATTCGTTTCCCTCTTCTTTCGGCCGTTTGTTTTTCTGTCGATGAAGGTCATGATGTACTTCTTTTGGTTAGGTACAAGAAAGACATAATGAATTTACGGCCTCACCATTTCCGTGAGAGATCTGATCTCAGTTGTTTTCAACTTAATCTCCTTCTCAATAGGTAGGGCTCTTGGAGGAAAGAGGATCCTGGTTGCTTTCCCAACCCAACGGATCGTAACCTTAGGGCGACCTCCAAACCAAGGTTTGGTCACCCCCTCCCTCTATTATTCGTCGGTGTCGGAAACTGAGAGCGTGAACGCTCACTCACAGAATCTTTTTTCATTTCATTTCTTCATCGGGCTTGGACCATGTCTCCCGAACAATCTCAGTACATATGGCGCAAGACGATTCCATATATCGAGGTCGGAATGGGATCGGGTGTTTTCACGTCTCACCGTAGTGCCCGGTTTGTCTTGATTTCCGATTGATGAACAAGAAGGAAAATGGAACTATTGGATTTTTTGACTCGCCCCCGGCTACGTGTCCTTTGGACCCTTCGCCCGCCCGCCACCAGTGGAAGCAAGCTAGCCCCCTATGTTTGTTGGTTGGGGGAAGAGGGCATTTCCATCGCGAAGGATTCAATCCAGCCACAGGTTCCCCTACGGCTACCTTGTTACGACTTCACCCCAGTCGAAGACCCCACCGTGGTATGCGCCAATAAGACCACCAAAAGCCTTTGTGGCACTAGTGGTACACAGAAGTCATGGGTGATCATTGGTCCGATGCTTCGGGCGAAACCAATTCCCAGGGTGTGACGGGCGGTGTGTACAGGGCCTGGGTACATATTCACCGCGGCATGCTGATCCGCGATTACTAGCGATTCCAACTTCATGTTCCCGAGTTGCAGAGAACAATCCGAACTGAGGCAATCTTTC
>NC_081814.1:18275000-18277500 GCF_030704535.1 Vitis vinifera
TAAGTAGGGGGGGGGGGGGGCAAAAGTCTTCTCAGAATCGATACCAATCTGAATTCCCTCAATAGTGGTCTTTCCGTCAGGAAGAGGTTTGGAACCCCTCTCTATCTGATAAGGTAATGAACGACGTCTTCTGCAAGACTGGAAATTCCTCAGACATGGCCTGCTGCCCCATCCCAATAAAACGTGTTTATCAACCACCCCTGTCGACTTCGCACAAGCCAACACTGGCTCCTGCCCTATAATCTAAATCCATTAGGGAGGGGAGTCGAAACTCCCGGTAGATCCTCCGCATGAATGGGCACGTTCTCCTTTTATATCTAATAACCAAAGCTATCGTGGCTACTATGTTTGGGGCTATCGTGCTAACTATGATGCTCTGTGAGGCCAGTTCCCTGCAGTAAGATGGAATAGAAAGAAAGGGGTTGTTGCAAGAAACGAATATGAGCATGGAGTGAGCAAAGGTGCGATGTATTCCACCAGTTCAATGGGCAATTAGGAAAGTGGTCTAGTAGGAGGGCAAGAAGAATTTCTTGTTGTTGCTGACTCTTTTCTCCCGGTAAATTCTCTATATCTTCTCAGGCTTTTTCCTAAGAAGTGCAGCTATCTCCGCCTCACAGCATCAGGGAAGTTTTCCACACAACATTTTCGGTTAACTTCTAGGCACTCTCAATCAAAAGAAAAAGGATATGGTCCAACCCCGGTCCACAGGCTCTCGATCTTTATCTATAGAGTGCTTTGGACTCTCCCTTTGCCTCTTTTGAATGCCTGGGATGGAAAAGCAAAGATCATATCTTGATGCGTGTACCGTACTGCTATCCAAACGAAGATGAATTACCTACCGACCATGTTCTCTGTCTTGGGCTATATTACGACGTTATCGATAGAGGAACTTGATATGCGAGATGCGATGCCACTGGTTGCAAAAGGAAGGGCCTGCTGATAGAGCAGGGCCGGGGAGAACCATTCAAGCGCAGAGATGGAAATGGCTCTGCTGCGATAGAGGATGAAGGAGAATCCGTAGGCAACTGGTCGTTACTATAAGATGATAAAGATGCAGGCTGCTCTTTATTATTAGAAGAGCGAGGCTGGTTTCCAGCTGCTCAATAGAGGGCTGCGACCCTGATTCCCTTGGGATTCTGACTCCCCTGATGCACGGAAGACGCAAGAAAAACCACTGGTGAAGAAGATCCAGAAGATGCTGATCCAATAGGCGCGCCTACTAAAATAAGGGGGAGTAGAAGAACTCGTGCTCATGGAAGGTAACATGCCGGGCCGGCGAGAACGAGAAGAAGGATCAAAACATCGAAAGCCTTTCTGAGCCAAGGCATGCCCCTTTAAAAAACATTTGTTTGCACAAGGTGAAGCTTTGGAATACAGATCGTCGAGCCGCCGACAACTCCCAGGGTTCACTAAAACAGGGGTACTCCGCGAAAGACTATTGAGTGACCCGTCGAGCTGGTCCGACACCAAGTGGGCCGCACCTCTGAGAACTCAATATGAAAGAGAAAGGTGTTCCTTTAACCCCGAAAGTCGTCCTGTAGATAGGTTTCTCACCGGTCGCAGAAAGTCTTTTAAGAAAAAGGCTTCCCGAGACGCCTAAAGTCAACCATCTGATGGTCTGAGAAGTGTCGGTTCCATAAAGTCTTTATACTCCAGGACGCACGACACCTTTCCCAGCTCTAGGTTGTTCTAAACCACGAGCTGCTACCAAGTATTCTGTACCAGATGCACCACCGAGGAGATACACTTCACCTAATGGTGAAGGAGAAGGTAACTCCAGTATTGGTAACCTGAAATAAACTCCTCAACATGCAACCAAGTCATATACCTTCCATAAAAGGCCAAATCGAACCAACATAGAATCGGTCCGATCAACCTTCCATTTCCGATTGTTGACTAGAGCATTAAAGAACTCCTCAATCGTTACCCTTGGGTCAATCGCGGTACAGTACTACCAACGACAGTACCGTAACAAGTCCCGAACCCGGGTGGTCCACTCAAGGAATTCCTTCATTGACTCGACTTCAAATAGATCGTCGGGTATTAATGTCAGCCCCCGGGCTTTCATCTCTCGCCTCAAGAGGTCAATAATGACACCTCTAAGAGTTGGGTTAAGAGGAGACCCCCGTCCAAGCCATAGCTCAAACGGGAGCCTTTGCTTAGTGTACATAGCCAGAACCCTTTCGAAGTGACGGTTCCGCTTATGGTCAAAAGTCGCTAATTGGCGAAAGCCGGCTCCACCAACCCGCACTAAGGTTTTTAACCTGTTGCAAGGGTAAGTCATTTAGACACTCATCAGTCCGGAAGGAATTTGTTAGATGGAGGATGGATATCGGACTTAAGTCCTTACTCAATCCCCGGATTCTAAACCTTTTAGCGAACTCCGCTGAGCCAGTGGTGGAGATCAAGGATTTCTGATAATTGTTCGAAACCCCTAATCGACCAAGCGTTGTCTCATACACTCTGGCTACTTCCTGATCGGTAATGAGTACATCATCAC